>NC_056730.1:692340681-692445681 GCF_019279795.1 Protopterus annectens | reverse complement strand
TCTATGGCCTTGGTGACTGTTTCAAAGAAGTCAACTAGGTTTAAGAGGCAAGATCTGCCCTTAACAAAGCTGAATTGGGTAGGATCCAGTGTTTGGAGGTTCCCAATGTCTTTGTTTATGAGTTCCATGATGATACGCTCCATAGCTTTGCAGACCAGACTAGTCAGGCTTATAGGGCGATAGTTACCGGGGTCCTTTGTGGCACCACCTTTATGGAGTGGGACCACTGTTGCTGTACGCCATTCTTTGGGTACATATCCTGTTGTAAGGCTGAGACTGAACAGTGATTTTAAGTGAGGGTTCAGTTCTTCTTGGAGCTTGTGTAAAATGCAGCCCGGGACACCGTCCGGTCCCATAGATGCTGTGTTTTTTGCTTTGGAGAGGGCAGCTCTCACCTGTGCATCTGTGATGTCAGGGGGGCTACACTTTGTTGGGATAGTCATTTGCACGTTTGGGGGGGGGGAAGTTTGCACTGAACCTGTTTGCCAGGATGTTGGCAATGTCTGTGGGTTCAGTGTATTTTTTGTCATTTTGCACTAACTCCGAGCATATCTGGGAGTTTCCACCCAAGTTCCTGACATAACTAAAGAAGGCCTTATGATTATCTTTAGCGTCTTGTGCAATTTTTCTTTTGAAGCTAGCCTTGGATGCTTTTATGAGGGATCGTAGTTTTTTGCTAGTACTGATCAGAGTTGCCTTCCCTTTTTGGGATGTTGCTCTATCCTGTAGTAACTTCCTCCTTCTGTGTATAGCCTATTTATGGCTGGGGTCCACCAGACAGGTCTCCTGCCTTTGGACGATCCATGCATTCCTGTGAGAATCAATAGAATGCATTTGTAAGGGATTCTGTGGTTTGGGTCATAATTTCCACTGGCCTGTGGGCTTTGTAGGATTCCATCTCAGTTCTGAAAAGTGTGAAGTTTGCTTTCGAGAAGTTTTAGACCATGGTTTCCTTTGCTGGGGGTGGGGATGGGATATGGACATCCATGTGATTAATTTATGGTCAGATCATACTAAAGAAGGGTATACTTCAGGTATAAAACATAGAGTACTCATGTTGGTGATAATCAAGTCCAATATGTTTTCCCCTCTTGTGGGAGTGGTGACCAGTTGTTCCATAGCATTTGAGCTTATAAATTCTAGGAACTGTTGGGCGAGGGTGTTGGGGCTTGAGTAGTGCTCCCAGTCTATGTCTGGGTAGTTGAAGTCACCCAATATAATGGTGTTTGGAGAGACCTTCACATTCTCCAGTGTCTTCAGGAAAGCCGAGTGGGGTTCCTGAGTTTGGGAGGGTGGTCTGTAGCAGGCTACAAACTGGAAGGCAGTTTTGCCCACTGTTAGTTGCACATGGATGGTCTCAGATGCTTCTTGCATCTGGAGGTATGGGTATCTTTGATGAATATGGATACTCCCCCTCCTCTTGTGGTTTGGTCCGAGTTTTGCGGCCGAAAAGCGTGGTATGAGGTATAACCTGGTAGTGTTGGGGCGCTCTCGGGAGCCTTGAACCAGGTTTCTGTTACTGCACAGATATCGATATTCTCCATACTGAGGAGAGCCTCGAGTTTGTGCATCTTGAGGTTTAGACTTCTGGCATTGAGCAGCATTACCCTTAGATTCTTTTCCTTGTGTTGTCTAAGGAGGTGGGTTTGTCTTTTGATCCTTGCCTAAAAAAGGCACTATGGGGGTGGCAAGAAAGCCTTTGCCAGTATTCAAAACCCCAGGGGTGACAGGTGCAAGCCGTCCCTAGCAAAGCAACATGGCTTGTCGAGCATGTCATCCCAGGCTGACAGATACTGGATACCCTTTGAGTGACACCAATACTTTAGCCAATTGTTGAAATTGATCATTTTGTCTTTATACTGTGGTATCATTCTTGGTGAGGGTAAGATGCTACTCAAGGTCAGGATCATACCAGCCTGGGCTACATGATCAGAGAGCTCCTCTATGTCTCTTTTCATGTAATCCAGGGAGGTACGTCTCAGGTCATTCACACCAGCATGGACAATGACGGAGTCATATTTGTAATTGCTTTGGAGTGACCTGAGTGCTTGTGTTATGTGGCAGATCCTGGCACCCGACAGGCATCTTACAGTGACCTTCTCCTTGTTCAGCCTGGTGAGAGGGACGTCAGTGTGTCTGACAATAGAGTCACCTATTACAAGTGTATTAGGTGTAATGTTCAGCCTTAAGGGCTGTGACTGTGTGGCACACTGACTTTGTGGACTATGTGATACATGGGTATTATTGTGGGGTAGCGGTTGCTCGGATGTCTGCTTTGGATGTCTCTGTTGCTTGGGCAGATTTTTAATTATAGCATCCGAATATGTTTTTGTGTGTTTGTGTGTTTGGTTTGCTGTTGCAATAGGTCTATGTGAGACTGGATTTGTGGTGTGTGTGATTACCTTCTCCTCCAGACTGACCATGCCAGTACTATGTTGAGAGAGTTTAGCCTCCAGTTTAGCTATATAGTTGCATCTCTCACATATATTTGAGCTTGTTTGGAAGAGAAGAGGGTGGTCTGTGTACTTAAGGCAGTTGTAACATTGCCTCAAGATTCCCATATTCACCAGTTGAACTGGAGAGTAAACCCAAAACTGACTTTTGGACATGCCAGAATAGTATGAGGAACTACTTATGACTTTATCAAAAAGGACAAATAGGGAGGCAGGTACTTAAAGAGAGTATAAGAGGGTGTAGTGCTTAGTTTATTAGTGCTTACTTATAAGATACTTATAAGAGCTACTGCTGGGCTTTAGAATGAAAATGCTTACGTTGAGATTTGGAACAGTTCTAAGGAAACGGTGAAGAGCAGTCTTTGTGGAGCCGAAAATAGTTTAAACCAGATTTAGTGGCGCTGCCCGATGCACAAAATCGTGCAAAACTGCGCTAAACCGGATTTTAAGAGAGAGAGATGAAGGAGTTTGGAATTGACCCAAAATGGCCAATAAAACTACAGTTTCTAGGCAGTAACCACTCCCACAGGGGCAGGCAGGCTTTTCAGTGTCTACCACTGCCACTGATGAACACAGAGACTTCCTTTTAGCCCAAGCAAGCAATGGCCTCCAAGAAACGTACAAACAGTTCAGAACAGCAAATCTGTAACTGAACTTTTTTAAAATACAGAAAGTGGGAAAAAAGCAAGATTTTTTTTTTTTTTTTGTTTTTGTTTAAAGATAAAGATAAACAAATAGCAACTATATCTATAGGGTGGTAGTAAAATGTCAAGTGTTTATAATGTTTATAAAGTTATCAACTGTTTAAAGATAAAGATAAACAAGCAGCAACTACATCTATAGGGTGGCAGTAAAAATGTCAAGTGTTTATAATGTTAGCAGCTGTCTAGTCAGCAGCACATCAATAATCCCTAAGAAGGGGAATATTCTCTTTCCCTGGGGATTGCATGATTTTAGGGTTAGCATATATAATTAGAAAAAAATGTTTTACTTTACTTTTTGAGGTTTGAAATTGCATGTGCCTATGCTGTTTCTTAGCCATGCATAATATGGTGTTGACTTCTGTGTTTTCGACCATTTATGGTTGATGTTTTTACAGTTTACTTTGGGTGCTTTCATTAAAATCAGGTATATCCCTATCTCTCTCTCTCTCTCTCTATATATATATATATATATATATATATATATATATATGTGTGTGTGTGTGTGTGTGTGTGTATTTATATATCACACACACGTTATAAAATAAATATTATATCCATAAACAGAGTGGGACAATTACAAAATGCATATGGAAGTGGAGAAAACACTCTCTATCTGATCTTGCAGTTATTCTTCTTTCTACACAGTCACACAGATAAATAACTACCTGTGGAAAGGATAGATATGTAATATTCTATTACATGCATTTCTGTATAGTAAACAGAATTTTATGCTAATGACATAGCATGTGTATGAACAATAGAACAGCAGTAGAAAAATATGCATAAAAAATACCATGGGTGCCCAGAACAAGCATAACACTTGAAGTTGTGTCCTCTACATACTGTGGTTTTCAAAGGAAGCTACACATATGTATGCAGCACCATGATATACAGGTAACATATTCTATGCATGGCTTCAGCTTCAAATGCATGGGAGGTGCACTATAGTAAGTACATATTGAATTCAAACCTAAAAGGTGATACCGATGTGAGATAAAACAGCTAGTTATGTGTTAGTATCAGCAAACTGCGCTATTTCCTCATGTTAAAGTAATCCCATATATGTGAGTGTTTTAAAATACTGCATACTTCTTGACATATTGTCTGACATGGTTTTCTTATCAGCACTAATGGACCTCATTAGCATGCAATGGTTTAAAATTTCTTGAACTGATAGCACACAGGCACCAATAACTGCCAGCTAAAGTTAAGTATAAAAGTATGACATGAAATCCTTAAATCTATTAGAGGAATCCAGCTCTGCTGTGCAGAGGGATAATGCCTTTACCAGGACCCTGGAAGCCTGGTTTCAGATTAGCAGAGCAATCACCTATAAGAGATGGTGGGGCAAATAAGGAATGATGAGCCTATATCCCTCATCCAAGAAGGCATAAGGATAACATGCTGGTGTGAGGCAGGCCATTTTTGAAGCCTTAGTGAAGCACAGAGCCATAAACAGTGGTCAGATTAGGTAGATATAGGTTCATAGGTTCATAGGTAGGCACTAGACTATTGGCCCTGGGGCCTATATAAGCCTAGCCAATAAGGTTCCCTGGCTTTTTACAGCCAAGAAAGTTATTTTCCTGTGCCCCTGTCTAGCAGAGTCACAGAAGTGATCCCCGGGGTGAATTTTCTATAGGTTCATATGTAGATGCTAGGCAGGCTATGAGGGTATCACAATGTTACAAGGGGATA
This sequence comes from Protopterus annectens, assembly GCF_019279795.1. Taxonomy (NCBI): domain Eukaryota; kingdom Metazoa; phylum Chordata; order Ceratodontiformes; family Protopteridae; genus Protopterus; species Protopterus annectens. The sequence goes on along the minus strand of NC_056730.1, from coordinate 692,440,829 downwards.
TGCAATCATACAGAGAGATTGATTGCCTAGCACTGTGCCAAGCTGCTGTCTATGAACATTGCTACTGGTTCCAATGTCACTCTTCTCCTACACCCGGTCTTCAGCAGTCCACACCAGCTGGTGACCCTGGACTGTGGGATTAAATACTATAGTGAGGCTGTATAACTGTGGTGTCATGAAAATAAGGTCTCAGGAAAGACAAACTTCATCCAAGGTCATCACATCCTGCAGAACCATATCAGATTTACAAAAAAGAAATCAGTCCTGCAGATGAACAAGTCCTATAGATGAACATGCGCATAATGCAGGGCATACTACCAAGGTGAGAGATGAGCAGACTTACAGAAAAGTGAGGGTTTTTAGACGTGCCTTGAGTATTGCAGGCATTTAGTGTACAGTGCAGTATGGTCATACCTGGCTAGACATGCAGATGATATTTGTTAATAGGTGGTAGTCTCAGCAGTACGACTATGTGTATGTGTACAAGTCTGAACAGTGTGACAGCAGTACAACTGTGTATGTGTATAATGCTGAACAGTGTAACAGCAGTACGACTATGTGTATGTGTACAATACTGAACAGTGTGACAGCAGTACGACTGTGTATGTGTACAATGCTGAACAGTGTAACAGCAGTACAACTATGTGTATGTGTACAATACTGAACAGTGTGACACTAGTACGACTATGTGTATGTGTACAATACTGAACAGTGTAACAGTAGTACGACTATGTGTATGTGTACAATACTGAACAGTGTGACACTAGCACGACTATGTGTATGTGTACAATACTGAACAGTGTAACAGTAGTACGACTATGTGTATGTGTACAATACTGAACAGTGTGACACTAGTACGACTATGTGTATGTGTACAATACTGAACAGTGTAACAGCAGTACGACTGTGTATGTGTACAATACTGAACAGTGTGAGCAGTATGACTATGTGTATGTGTACAATACTGAACAGTGTAACAGTAGTACGACTATGTGTATGTGTACAATACTGAACAGTGTGACACTAGTACGACTATGTGTATGTGTACAATACTGAACAGTGTAACAGCAGTACGACTGTGTATGTGTACAATACTGAACAGTGTGAGCAGTATGACTATGTGTATGTGTACAATACTGAACAGTGTAACAGTAGTACGACTATGTGTATGTGTACAATACTGAACAGTGTAACAGTAGTACGACTATGTCTATGTGTACAATACTGAACAGTGTGACAGCACTACGACTGTGTATGTGTACAATACTGAACAGTGTAACAGCAGTATGACTATGTGTATGTGTACAATACTGAACAGTGTAACAGCAGTATGACTATGTGTATGTGTACAATGCTGAACAGTGTAACAGTAGTACAACTATGTGTATGTGTATAATACTGAACAGTGTAACAGCAGTATGACTATGTGTACAATACTGAACAGTGTGACAGCAGTACGACTGTATATGTGTACAATACTGAACAGTGTAACAGCAGTATGACTGTGTATGTGTACAATACTGAACAGTGTAACAGCACTATGACTATGTGTATGTGTACAATACTGAACAGTGTGACAGCAGTATGACTATGTGTATGTGTACAATACTGAACAGTATGACAGCAGTATGACTATGTGTATGTGTACATTACTGAACAGTGTGACAGCAGTACGACTGTGTGTATGTGTACAATACTGAACAGTGTAACAGCAGTATGACTATGTGTATGTGTACAATGCTGAACAGTGTAACAGTAGTACGACTATGTGTATGTGTACAATACTAAACAGTGTAACAGTAGTACGACTATGTGTATGTGTACAGTACCGAACAGTGTAACAACACTATGACTATGTGTATGTGTACAATACTGAACAGTGTGACAGCAGTACAACTATGTGTATGTGTACAATGCTGAACAGTGTAACAGCAGTATGACTATGTGTATGTGTACAATACTGAACAGTGTGACAGCAGTACAACTATGTGTATGTGTACAATGCTGAACAGTGTAACAGCAGTATGACTATGTGTATGTGTACAATACTGAACAGTGTGACAGCAGTACGACTATGTGTATGTGTACAATGCTGAACAGTGTAACAGCAGTATGACTATGTGTATGTGTACAATGCTGAACAGTGTAACAGCAGTACGACTATGTGTATGTGTACATTACTAAACAGTGTGACAGCAGTACGACTGTGTATGTGTACAATACTGAACAGTGTAACAGCAGTACGACTGTGTATGTGTACAATACTGAACAGTGTAACAGCAGTATGACTATGTATATGTGTACATTACTGAACAGTGTGACAGCAGTACAACTGTGTATGTGTACAATACTGAACAGTGTAACAGCAGTATGACTATGTGAATGTGTACAATACTGAACAGTGTAAAAGTAGTACAACTATGTGTATGTGTACAATATTGAACAGTGTAAAGAAACGTGTAACAGTCAGTATTGGTTCATGTACATCAGTAGTGTAATTACCATACACTGCTTGCACTACAAGACTTGCAGACCTTTTTCACAAATTATTGGATAGGTGAGTGTTTGTGAATATTTTCATTCTGTACTGTCAGTGCCTGGCAAGCTGCATATTTTGCAGAGAATAAGATTCTGAAACATTGCACACTTTTAAGGCCTATTAATGATGTGTGACACTGAAGAGAGAGATATCTAGGACAATATTTGATGCAGGTTTGTAGTATTCTGAGACATGCATATGTATGTCATTTTTACCTCTAATAGGCAGCATAGTTGTCTCATACCAGTGTATGTCTACTTAACCTATTACTTTGCTTCTTCTGGGCTCTATCACATTTAGGTCTGTCTTGCATATGTACATGGCTATAATGTTGCTGGCATGTGTTACTTTTGCATAGAAGCTGTACTCTCTATATTGCTATATTGCTTATATTTGTGAATCCTACTTTAGAAACAGTTTATAGCGGATTGGTAATATTCCACTGTAATAAAGAAGGCTGCCCTTTGCACTGGCACACCAGCCAGGTGGTCAGATACATGCCCCCTCCTTCCTGCCTCTGCTCTTTAATAGAAGAGTTAAACAAAATCCATGATCAGGTACCTTGGGGTTCCTCAAATTCAGAAGTCAATCAGGTCCCATCTCTATGCCCTACCCCTGCCACTGTTTTCTCACATTTATTTTAGAAAAGAAAGAAATCTTGTTTTTATAAACTGTAGGAAACTGCTTGTTACAAATTGTTACAGTTTATACTCCACAGGTAGTGCTAAAGGGTAAACATTTGAAATGTAGGGACATGCTAGAGCATGTCTTGAAATATGGAGACTGAGTGGCTGAAAGATCAGACTTGCATATACTATGTCTGAGGTGCCATTCCTCAGACTATTCCCTTTTCACTGAGGTATGACAATCTCAGATATGGCCTATATAAGTTCAGGGGTGTGGAGGGTGCAGGGGGGTTGCTGCTCTGAAAAAAGTTTAAAGGAGAAGACCGATTTTTGAAAATCACTCTTCTGTCTTTTCAGTCTTTTTTTTTGACTTGTCAGCACATGACATTTTGAGTGCGGACATTTCAGTAGGGAGACATGCTACAGCCCTCAAATTTTACTCTCAAAGAAACTTTTAAACTGTAGCAAAGTATTTGTTACAATGAAGTGAGCAGTTGCTACAGTTTAGACCTCAGATGGAGTGCTACAGAGCTCAGGTTTGACTGCAAATACAATACCGACTTTTAAATGCTTGCACTGTGCTAAAGAACGATCAAGAATTGAGATGATGGATGGGATAACCAATCTCACCCGATAACACTTTGTGTGCAGGACGATTGCCCTCTTCGTTCAACCCTGGCTATGCAGCTATGTAAGTGATTAGCAATACCCAATCTGACATCATTTTGTGGGTGTGCTCATGAAGAGAAACTGAGTCAACAGTACAATTAAAACGTGAAAGCATGTCATAATCCTTGTTTTGTTTTCGTACCACTTACGTCTTTAACATCATTAATTGTAACGCACAAATGAATAAGAAGAATAGCAATACACTTAGAAAAAAATAAATAAACAAGTGAGCATGAGAAATGTCTTACCTGTCTTGCTAATGCTTAGAATTAGGATTACCTTCAATGACACAAGTGTTCTCATCATCAGTGGAGAAGGATGCACTGATATTTTTTTCTCAGGTATCTTCATTCTGAAGCCATTCATATAAGTTATCTGTGAAACAAAATAACAGAACATGATTACAGAACAGGATATTCTGCTGATTACTTTCTAACGTCTTTTTAATTTGCTCATTTTATAATACCTAGCCTTGGTCAGAAAATGTGTCATTCTGTGACAGGGCTCTTTCTGCTTCACGATGATGCTCTGCAAAGCAACAGCAGTTATTCTCCCTTTCAAAAAGCCTTAATGGGAAAACATGCATTGGAATGTTTATATGATTCAAAGGCAAGTTTGTTGTACGTTTTGTGGCTGGTGTTATAAGAAAGGGACTAGCAGTAATATCTGCATTTGCAGATAGAATACAGCATTGGTAAAATATACCATTGGGTTATGGTCAGTTTATCATAACATTTATTATTATTATTATTATTATTATTATGACATTAATCTGCTATCAAAATAATACCCACTAGGCACATGTATTCATTTTAGAGATGATACAGTTTGCTGCTTTTTCTGCTTAAGTGACCTACTCTGTCACACATAATCTGTGAGATAAGGGTGGGGAGAATTAAATCCGGGACAGAAATGTTCATTAGTTCATAGCTATTAAGTCTGAGATGCCTTCCTGCTGGTCACTTTGGAAAGCAGGTACGCAGACTGTGCTGTAAAAAATGTGTCAGTGAGGGCATAAAAATACACTTGAATTCATTTCCACCTAAACTGCCATAGAAATGTGGATGCAAATGAAAAGCTGTAAAAGAAATGCAGATGCCATAAGACAGATCAGTATAGAGATAAACATATAAAGACAGCTTAATTACTGATATGGAATCATATTAATATTAGCTTAATAATCAATGTCATTACATCTGTACAGAATTTATATATTCATTGGTGCTAAGTAACAATGCAGCAATTTGAGTACATATTAGACAGGTGCAGAAGTAAGGGAGGGGTGTAATATGATACAACCTTTCTGTCATTTTCATAGCAAATCACTGGCATTTACAGTCACTGAAGCTCAACAGCAGAAACAGAAATATAAAAGTTGACATCTCATGTGAATTCTATAAACCACCCTATCTGCCAATATTCCTGCAATATGGATTACAGTGCCATATTAATCAAAACCCAACTTTTATTTCCAACTAAGGTTGTTACCTTTCCAGATGGTCAGAATGGGAGATTTCTTACAAAAGTAAATTTTTTTCAGGATACATTTTGTCATTGATTAATACAAAATATTTATGTTCAGTCTATTAGTAAAATCTAGGTTTATAAAGGGCGTAGTGGTAGTTAGCCAAATATATACATATAAATAAAGATTTCTGTTGTGGAATCATTCATTTTTATACTTTGTTTTATTGAGGTGCTTTTAATACAGTGACATAGTTTCTGCAGTATTTTGAGAAAGGAGAGATCATATTTTTTCTCCAATAATATTACCATATTTGTTGTTTTTTCAGACACAGCTGCATAAAACGGATTGCACCGTGAAAAGCAATGCAACCTACAAGAACTGTTATGTGTTTGCAATGTTTAAATCACAGTTCTTCTTATTCTGCAATCCCTGTAACAATTCAATGGTCACACAAACTCTCTGCAAAAGACTTCCAAGTGTCAGCACTCAGCTATTGTACATCTGTTTTCTTTTTGCACATTTATTCTTGAAATATTGTACAATGTGTGTTTGTGTGTGTGTGTGTGTGTGTGTGTGTGGGGGGGGGGGGGGCAGAACAAGAAAGGTTTATTGTCACCTCTTATACATCACACAGGGGTGTGGGTGTTAAACCAGTTTGGTAATCACTGAAATAATCTTCAAACAATTAGACATGAAACACAAGGAGCTGTTTTCTGCAATGACTTGCTACTGGCCGAATTGAGTGACTTATCCAAAGTGATGCAGTTCGCAAGAAAAGGCTGTAAGACTTGAACCCTGGGCAATAAGCTGAAGTTTGCTGGCTCATAACCATGATCCCTTGCAAAATTCTGCAACTCAGAGACAAATATGTAATTCAGAAATAAAAGCAGTCATTTAATATTTCAGCATCAAAATTAGGTATCAAGCTGGAGCATATGTATGTATGTGCCTCCAAGCTGCATTTTATTTCAACATGTAGCTAAACAAGACTCGGATTCAGTCGGTCTTAAAGAGGGGATTTACATATATGTCCTAAATACACATATCTGTGAAATAAAAATAAAAAAGTGGCTTTTCATGGATTTGCACAGACTGGATTAAAGGTAATTACAATACAATGCTCATTCAGATTCAGGCTTGATGCTCGTCCAGTCTGACAGACTACTTGTCAATACTAGTCTTACATCTTCTGATGTCCATTATGTCTGATGGCGTATTATTACAGTCTGTTACCAATCTATCTGATAACCAATTTGACATTGTGTTACTCACCTTAAGTTACCTTAGAACTGCCCCCCTCTATCTAACAGGCAGTTTACCATTCTGTTAATTACCTTAAGTTACCTTCTAACAGGCAGTTTACCATTATGTTAATTACCTTAAGTTACCTTAGAACTGGCCCCCTCTCTCTAACAGGCAGTTTATCATTCTGTTAATTACCTTAAGTTACCTTAGAACTGGCCCCCTCTATCTAACAGGCAGTTTGCCATTCTGTTAATTACCTTAAGTTACCTTAGAACTAGCCCCCTCTATCTAACAGGCAGTTTACCATTCTGTTAATTACCTTAAGTTACCTTAGAACTGGTCCCCTCTACCTAACAGGCAGTTTACCATTCTGTTAATTACCTTAAGTTACCTTAGAACTGGCCCCCTCTACCTAACAGGCAGTTTACCATTCTGTTAATTACCTTAACTTATCTTATTACCTTAACACTGGTCCCTCTTGCTTATAAGCAGTTTGATGTTCTGTTACTTACCTTAAGTTATTTTAACTCCTTAACACTAGTGCACACTTAATAATTGGCAATATCAGCATCCTGATGGCATTTTCCATGGTAACTCTATTAAGCTATATTCTTGAAGAGATCCATTACTCATTAAAAAGAGTCTAAAAGTCACCAGAAAAGAACCAGTAACCACCAACATGGTGGCAGTACATAAGGCAAATGGTGGTCTTCAGCTTAAAAAAAATCAAGTCTAGATCAATACTACATTTAAGACACTTTTAATTATAAATCCATTACTGCTACATCATAATGCTATGACCAAATTCGATGCTTCAGTTTATATTGCACTAGTCTCAAATAGTTTACAGTATGTTATTATTTTTTTATCTGTCATTTGATAATTATGCTGTACCTGATACCCATGATGCCATTGCTTGATATGCAAATTAAAAGCTATAAGTAAGCAGTAAGACATGATAGTGATGAGGACAGTATATATTTACCACATGGTCAGAGGTTAGATGCGAGTGCCAGTCTTATTTCTTGGGTTTGATACAATCTGCGCCATGTATAGCGCTGAAAGTCTTCTTTCCATTATGAACAGGAAAGCTGGAGTATGGTCGGATTCATACCTCTAAACACTGTAGCTTTCAAAGTCAAAGCAGGGTACTATCAAAAGTCATAACACAGGGTCCAAAATCATATCATTCAAATTTATTTCCTGCCTAACTTCACATCCTGAGTGTCAGCTGTGAAAGTGGAAATGCACCCTCATGTTGCGGTGCAATATATATAATTAGGAACCTTGTTGTGCTAACAAATGTACACTTGTATTGTTGTATGTGTAAGATAAAATGTATCCTTACATAACTGTGACAAGTTACACATGTACACTTCCATACAATACACAGCAGACAGGTGGCCTCCATCATACATACAATTAAAAACTACCACCAGAATAAATCTGTATCCATTAGACATTTTACTGAGTAGAAATTATAGCCAGTGCATTTTACTACAGAGCACTTTATATAGCTTAGATACTCTGTTATTACAACATTGAAAGGAAGAATGCAAACTTCCAAATCTCCACTGGAAGGAATGACTTAAGCTTAACTGTTAAGATGTTTCGTATTCATTTTATTAGCAGTATGTTATTTATTTATTTTGTTCTAATTTTGATTTCTTTCCTTAATGTTTTAAAGATTATGTATTTTAATTGCTGGAAGAAGAAGAAGGAGGAGGAGGTGTAGAAAATATTTTGCATCCAAAATATTTAATAGTGTCTAAACATGCATACACAAACACAGACACATATTTTTTTGCAAATTACAAACAAAACAGATAGATGCAGGGGCATACACACAAAGTCTCCCAAACATATACAGAAACTCAGATGCAGACACCAGAGACACACACGCGTGCGCATACATACACACACACACACACACACACACACACACACACACACACACACACACAGACACACACACACACACAAAGGCGTGCATAAATAACAACCTTAGCAATATGTTAAAATGTTTTAGCTCACTGCCATCAAGGCACATTCAGTGTTAATGCTATTACAGCCCCACCAGACATGCGTATATACACATATATGCATACAAACACAGATGTAATTACAAAAACTGTCTATATCTCTGATAGTTGACTGAGATAAAACAAATGAAATTCATAAATTATAGATGCCATAATGTACATCAGTTTGTTGTTGACAGATGCATACAGTACGGATATGCACACATAAATTAATAAATGTTAGCCACATAGTATGTTTTGGCTCACTATTGTCTCTGTTACAACCCCCACAACCACCCTCCACACACACACACACACACACACACACACACACACACACACACACACACAAACACAAACACACTCACATGTGGCCACTTTGTTGGCTGTCTACAGCTCAAATGTCAGAATGTGATCTGATGAATGAATAACTACCTAAATGATAATGACCACAATGTACTTTTCTCAGCATGTTACTATCAGACACATACGGTATTTAGACACAAACAAATAAGTATATAAATAATAACCATAGAAATATATTTCAGCTCACTGTTTTCAAGACACATATAGTGCAAATTATTATAATGCCCCCAGACCCACACACACACAAACACAAACATACACACACACCTTTTAATGTTTGCTGCTGCTGCAGTTACTTGCATAATCCAAGCTCATTTTATGAGATATTTCAAAATTCTATAAATGCAAAACAAATTTTATGTCAAAGATCTCATCCTCTTAGTATAAGAATCTGGGAAAAAAAACAAAAAAAATAACTAGGGACAAATGCCCACAATCAGGGACAGATTTTAAATATTGCTTCAACATACAAGTTGCAAAAACAATTTTACATTAGCATATAAATGTATAAAAAATAACAATGAAGCATACCACCAGGAAATGAATGCTCCTGAGCCCATCACATACAAGAGTGCTAATAAAATAAATGATGTAGCCAAGGAGCAAACCTAAGCAGAATAAAGTCAAGAACATCAAAAGGCTTTGACAGCAGATACAATAAGTCCATAAGTTCCATGTAGATAATCCAATGAGCGTTTATTAAGTATACAAGACAGGTGAGCGCTTTTGCCAACAGGCTTCCTCAGACCATTAACAAAAAATCAAGCCATTACTCCTCCTTTTTTTATATAAAACATACTGATTAGTTATGCAAATAGTCAGTGACATAATTTCCTGCACTTAAAATGAGTTAAATTAAATTAAAACTAATAAAAGACATATAATCATATGTCCTAAAAGCTAAATGAAACATTAAATTATCATTATTAAAAAATATAAAAATGTTTTAAAGACTATAAAAGAATAACATTTTATATAAAAAAACACATGTATCAAATTATCTCATGACTAATCTGTTTTTTAGAAACATGTTTTAAAGAAATCTTATCATTCAGACCTGGGCTGACATGTGCCTTAAGTCTGATAATCCATTTTATTTAAATTCTTTTGGTGTAATTTCTGACATCACCTGCCCTCATATTGGGGGTATTTATCTGAAGAACCATAAACTTAAATGTATGCAAGGTATCTGTTTCAAGGGCAAAGCATTGGTACTAGACCTAATACGTATTTGATATAAGTGTTCCCTTACCCTGTCCCTAAGCCTTCTGTCAGTTTTACCAACATAGAAGGCAGGACAGCAGGTACATAGGGCAAGGTAAACAACACGTTCAGTATTGCAATTAGCCACTACATCAAAAAGGTAATAATAAGAAGTGACTGGGTGAACAAACATACTATGGTTACAGATAAAAGTACAAAAATTACAATTGTTATAGGGAGATGTACCTTTATATTTAGAGCCATTGCTATGGGCTTCTATGGTTTTGGATAGCACAAAATTCTATGTAAGTTCTTCTTGTTCTTAAATAAAAATTGAGGATTTTCACCTATAACGTCTTTAATTTGTGAGTCGACAGTCAAGACCCCCCATTGTTTATAAATAATCTCTTTGACATTATCAAAATCATGCGTAAAAAACAAAGGGAATTTCTGAGCAGAATTAGTATGACTAACTACTTGTGTTGAGTCTGGTCTACTAGAATATGTACTGCTGCCGATATCAGAGAAATATGTGCAAACTATATCATTCCTATAATGTTCAATACCTTGAAATCCATTAGAGACCTCATCAGCCTTATATAACCTGGCTAACAATCTACCTTTTAAATCCATCAATTCATTTTTATATCCATTTTGTGTAGGGTTAAGCCTAGATGCTCTGACTGCTCGTCCTTTAATATGTCTGACTGAGATAAAATGAATGAAATTCATAAATTATAGCTGCCATAATGTACATCAGTTTGTTGTTGACAGTTGCATACAGTACAGATATGCACACATAAAATTAATAAATGCTAGCCACATAGTATGTTTTAGCTCACTATTGTCTCTGTTACAACCCTCACAACCCCCCCCCCCCCCAACACATATACAAACACACTCACATGTGGCAACTTTGTTGGCTGTCTACAGCTCAAATGTCAGAATGTGATCTGATGAATGAATAACTACCTAAATAATAAGGACCACAATGTACTTTTCTCAGCATGTTACTATCAGACACACACAGTATTTAGACACAAACAAATAAGTACATAAATAATAACCATAGAAATATATTTCAACTCACTGTTTTCAAGACACATACAGTGCAAATTATTACAGTGCCCCCAGACTCACACACACGCAAACACAAACATATACACACACTTTTTAATGTTTGCTGCTGCTGCAGTTACTTGCATAATCCAAACTCATTTTATGAGATATTTCAAAATTCTATACACGCAAAAAATTTATGCCAAAGATCTCATCCTCTTAGTATAAGAATCTGGGAAAAAAACAAAAATAACTAGGGACAAATGCCTACAATCAGGGACAGATTTTAAATATTGCTTCAACATACTTAGAAAGTTGCAAAAACAATTTTACATTAGCATATATTTTCTGAAAAACATGGTCTGAAACTCAACTGTCACTATTTAGTGAATGTAACCCTCACAAAATTGCTACAAAACCACACACCAAAAATATGAGACAAAGTGGAATTCTGTAAAATCAGGACAGTTAAAAGGAAAGATATGAAGTCAAAAACTCACATGGTTGCCATTTGCAGTCTTTAGAAGGCTGCCTGAAAAAAAATCAAAAATAAGATACAGAATCAGGGATATTTTGCTTACAGGTTTGACAATCAGCTGTGACAGATAGTAGTAGCAATGCCAGCTGAGGTTAATCCACACCTTCCCTGTCCTGCAGAACAGGAAAGAAGATGAAGCAGCAGAACATAAAAAAATCCTAATCAGCAAATAGAGGCAACATCATCTCTTTGTCAGCAGTAGCAGCTCTTGGAAGGAATACAAGAGAATGAACATGACAATAGTCTGAAAGTGACTGACAGTAACAACAGCACCAACCTCAGAAAGTCTGTTCCGCAGCACACCAAAAGGGGGACCATGACATAATAATAACTGCTACAATAAACCAATAGATCTTCAGAACTGACAGGTGATGTAGTTAAAGTAGGCAGGCTGATTCTGGTAATATAACTCCAGTCCAGCCCTCACTAAGACTTTAAAAAACCTGAGCAGCTGTGGAACAGAACAGAAACCACAGAGAAAAAGAGGAAAAAAAGTAGACAAGGACAGAACAAATAAATAAAACCCCCTTTCTTGATTATTTTGATCTGGGACATGATTTTCAAGTGTTTACTTTATTAGCCTTTTACAGGGACCATGTCATGCATACATTTTTCTCTCTACCCTGTGCTGTTGATCTTTTTATTGGGCCAATAGTACAGTGCATCTAAAAGCTAGTGCATAGAAATAAACTTAAAAATCGAGGACCTTTGCCAAGTGTGGAGTAGTTGAGAGGTTATGTTCTGAGATTAAAATAAGTAGTTTAGTTGAGGTGATTATATATGTATGTATATATAGACAGATAAATATATATATATATATATATATATATATATATATATATATATAAATATATATATCAATATATATATATATATATATATATATATATATATATATATATATAAGCAAAACACCCAAGCGATAAAAAACAAAAATGAAAGCAAGTTCCCAAGTTACACCCAATCACTAATTGCCAGTTGGGGCCGCTCTCCAGCTGACAAGTGAACTATCAAATGTATATATCCAAAAAGTCAAATATAAAGTAAAGCTGTATCACAGCAAGGAAGCCAAATGTAGACAATAGCACTAGTGCCGTACAAACTCCAAAATGTCTCAAATAAAAGCTTATGCTGAATAAACCACGTTGTTATTCCGATCCCAAAGATATTCCAATCACAGAACTTTTAAAAAAACCTTTTATTCGTAAGCGCTTTCACGGTACACTGGACCGCTTCATCAGACAAACACCAAAAACATAGTCTTCTGACTTAAGTATCTAATATCAAACAAGCACATGATTTGTCGAACCTATCATTTAAGGCTAAAATCACATTTAAACTTTAAAACTTAAACATTATCAATTTCCTCTGACGCTCCGGATACTGCATCTGCTACTCGGCAATGTGGGCGGAGAGTCAAGTTGCCATGGCCACCGAGTTAAACTAAAAACTAAAGATAATAATGTTTCATAGAATGTCGTAGTTAAAATCATTAACGGAATGTCCGTTGTGAAATTATACTTTAAAATGGCTCCACAACCCTTCGGATGGGTGGCAGTCATAAAATAATGTAAAGCACGGAACCTGAAATATACAGGTAGCGTGCTGAATGTAAGATCATTGCCGAAAAATCAACCATCAAATATAAATACATTCTAAAAAATTCTCTAGAGAACTAAAAATACGTGCCAAGCATCTGACAATCAAATTTTGCAGAACATTGACCTGCAATATCCACTATGCAGACGCATGAGTCATGAAAGATGCCAAAAAATAACATACATGGTATGAGATGCAGAGGCTCCAAAATATAATAATGCTAATGTGCTAGCTCTGACGAGGTCTAACACATGGAGCATGCACATGGACATGGACTGGTGATGGCCGTACCAGTGTGTACGTGGAGGGAGAAACTCCCTATACCGTGCAATTGGGTTGTGGAGCCATTTTAAAGTATAATTTCACAACGGACATTCCGTTAATGATTTTAACTACGACATTCTATGAAACATTATTATCTTTAGTTTTTAGTTTAACTCGGTGTATAACTTGACTCTCCGCCCACATTGCCGAGTAGCAGATGCAGTATCCGGAGCGTCAGAGGAAATTGATAATGTTTAAGTTTTAAAGTTTAAATGTGATTTTAGCCTTAAATGATAGGTTCGACAAATCATGTGCTTGTTTGATATTAGATACTTAAGTCAGAAGACTATGTTTTTGGTGTTTGTCTGATGAAGCGGTCCAGTGTACCGTGAAAGCGCTTACGAATAAAAGGTTTTTTTAAAAGTTCTGTGATTGGAATATCTTTGGGATCGGAATAACAACGTGGTTTATTCAGCATAAGCTTTTATTTGAGACATCTTGGAGTTTGTACGGCACTAGTGCTATTGTCTACATTTGGCTTCCTTGCTGTGATACAGCTTTACTTTATATTTGACTTTTTGGATATATACATTTGATAGTTCACTTGTCAGCTGGAGAGCGGCCCCAACTGGCAATTAGTGATTGGGTGTAACTTGGGGACTTGCTTTCATATATATATATATATATATATAAATATATAAATTTCATATTTTGACAAAATGTACTTCTCTTAAAGGGATATCATACATGGGAGGTACTAAAACTATTGCAGTGGGATTGTACAGTTTACTCCCAACAGGTGGATTTCTGACGCCTGTAAGGTGATGTTGTAGTCACAGAATAATATCACCTTACACAACGGAACCGTACATCTCAACCTCTCAGCACAAGAAATCTGGAGAAAGACAGAAATAATGGGGGGGGGGGGCAAAGGCCCCAAAACATGGACAGATTTTAAATGTTGCTCCTATAAACTTTTAAAATTGCTAGAATGACAGATGTTACATTATTCTATATTTTCTGAAGGATATGAAGACAAACTCAAATGTCTGTCATTATTTAGTATTATTTAATGACTTCATCCTCAGTGATTTGAAGGAAAACCACAAATTTTATGAGAAACAAACCAAATATCAGTGGCAAAAGTCTGGATAATCTGATAAAATCTGGACAGTTGAGAGGTATGAACAGAACCTTGCTCCAGTTTAACACAGTAATGAAAGGGATTGCTTTGTACAGAGTCACAGTTAGACATGGTAAGACCCTTAATTACTGGAAGCTGCAGAGGCACTATGCCTGTGCAGGAGTGGAAGAAGTGAAGAGATACTCCAGAAGAACTTTGAAAATATACCTTAAATTACTCAATTTCAAGATATTTATAAATACAACATGAATATATGGAGAATTGTTATGTGTTTATGTAAAATTATAATAAAACTGTAAGAAGTGAAAGAAAAATATCTGATTTTTTCCAAATCATGTTTAGACTGTGGGGGCCCAAGCTGCAGCTTGTGCGGCTTATGGTTAAATCTGGCCATCCTACAATGAAACGTTTAAAAATATACTCAGGATTAATCAACTGAGTAAAAGTCTCTTGAACTAAACACAAGCTAGCTGTATACAAACAGACATCTGTCAACTTGCTTTGATGAAGTACTTCTGACATGGGCAACTGCATCAGAAATTCCAAAATTATTTGTTTACTATGCAAATAATACTTGTGAGGATCATATCAACATCCTCTGGCATATATGTATTTTCTATCTGTCTTAATTTAAGTAAACATTGTGGTTACATAAACAACAGCACAATTAAAAAAAGGATTAGCATAATATAATTTAAGCAGAAGGATGCCCATTCAAACAATACACTTAGCCATTTGCTCATTAATTTATTCAACCATTCATTTTCTGATATTAATTTTTTCCAACTCATCGTTCCAGAAAAAGCCACTGTCAATTTTGGCAACCACTGGGCAAAAGACAGAGAATGGGGCTGAGTGGAATATCAGTACAACATAACACACACACACACACATGCGCGCACACACACACACACACACACACACACACACACACACACACACACACACACATACATACACATCACAGCAAATGTATACTTAAGAACAATTGATGATGCTGGTCTGGTGGTATACAGGAATAAAATGCTGGCCATGGCCTGGGTTCAGTTCTTGGCCCTGGTGCTAAGATACTGCCTGAAGAATGAGATGCTTGTGTATGGCTGATAACAACTTACTCATCTTGCAATGGGAGGGGAAAGATGATGGAAGCTTTCATTACAATATTGATTTCTGTGCGAGTCCATGCAATATATCAGGTTTGAGACCACAATATATGCTCATGTGTGAGTAGTGCATAATGTTGTACATGCATAGAAACTCAGGAGGATCTACGGGTCAGTATTCAAGCACCATTTTGTGAGAGCATTGAAAATAAGAGAGAGAAAACATAGGGCATAAATAAAAATTGAGATAAAAGACTGTGTATGATGACACACTAGACTCAATCTGCAGTTCAACAAACATGGGTCAGTTATGGCCCACCCTTA
Organism: Protopterus annectens; assembly: GCF_019279795.1. Classification (NCBI taxonomy): domain Eukaryota; kingdom Metazoa; phylum Chordata; order Ceratodontiformes; family Protopteridae; genus Protopterus; species Protopterus annectens. The sequence continues at coordinate 692,424,661 of NC_056730.1, read as the reverse complement.
AAGAAGGTGGCCCTGGCCAGGGAGTATCACTGAGCTGTAAAAAATTATATTTGCTTCTGTTACTTGGAAAGCATTTTTTTGCTTTGCTATCTTTATATTTATGTCCTTTATACACTTTTGAGAAATGATTAAAAAAATATCCCCCTTAAGACGGTAACCATCACACCTTGGGGAAAATGATGACTTGTTCAACTGCATCTCTTTTATTTTTAAATATTTAACCATGGCCTGGCTTCTTGTTATGACTTTGCACTGTCATGCATTTTCTGCGCTGTATCATTAAGATTACCGTTACACTCCTACCATGGCCTGGCTTCTTGTTACGACTTTGCACTGTCATACAGTTTCTGCACTGTATCATTAAGATTACCACCACACTCCTACCATGGCCTGGCTTCTTGTTACGACTTTGCACTGTCATGCATTTTCTGCGCTGTATCATTAAGATTACCGCCACACTCCTACCATGGCCTGGCTTCTTGTTACAACTTTGCACTGTCATGCAGTTTCTGCGCTGCATCATTAAGATTACCGCCACACTCCTACTATGGCCTGGCTTCTTGTTACGACTTTGCACTGTCATGCATTTTCTGCACTGTATCATTAAGATTACCGCCACACTCCTACCATGGCCTGGCTTCTTGTTACGACTTTGCACTGTCATGCAGTTTCTGAGTTGTATCATTAAGATTACCGCCACACTCCTACCATGGCCTGGCTTCTTGTTACGACTTTGCACTGTCATGCATTTTCTGCGCTGTATCATTAAGATTACTGCCACACTCCTACCATGGCCTGGCTTCTTGTTATAACTTTGCACTGTTATGCAGTTTCTGCACTGTATCATTAAGATTACCGCCACACTCCTACTATGGCCTGGCTTCTTGTTACGACTTTGCACTGTCATGCATTTTCTGCGCTGTATTATTAAGATTACCGCCACACTCCTACCATGGCCTGGCTTCTTGTTACGACTTTGCACTGTCATGCAGTTTCTGCGCTGTATCATTAAGATTACTGCCACACTCCTACCATGGCCTGGCTTCTTGTTACGACTTTGCACTGTCATGCAGTTTCTGCACTGTATCATTAAGATTACCGCCACACTCCTACCATGGCCTGGCTTCTTGTTATGACTTTGCACTGTCATGCAGTTTCTGCACTGGGCCATTTAAGATTGCTGCCATATTCCTTTAGCTTCATTTTAACGCTCTTTTGTTGCTCAAGTTTAATCTTACACAAATATTTCTCTGCAAGTTCATTCATTTGAATACTTGATAGTTTATCTGCTCTACATATATTCTCATGTTTGTCTACTGTTTTTGGTCAAAGATGTGTTCCTTTGTCTATCATTTTTATGCCAAAGACAATATCGCCTTTGATTAATGAATTATGCAGCTCATAAAATTCATTGATTAATAAGTGATTACTAGACTAACAATCCCAGGAGGCTTTTTAAGCCTAGCCTTGCTTCCCAAATGTATTTGACACGGTTTGATACTCCTGGGTTACTTTAAAGGGTATATGTAGGCTTGTGCATGTGTGGTTAGGCATTTAGAGTATGTCTCTGTCTACTACAGACATAGGTGCCAGACTGGGGTAAATGTCCATTTCAGCAGCGATCAATGAATCAGCTGCAGTTAAGTTCTCTGAGTATTCAGGATCACCACAAAAAACAACAAACAGATAGAACAACCCTTGATTTATTCACAAGCAGATATAGCTGTTGGGAAAATACCCTTCATCAGTATGTAAAACTCTTATCGGCATACATTCTTATACCCTAGTACTATAAAACATATGACACAACCTTCAAATAAAAAGCCTCAATCAATTAACAATCTTTAAAGCACTAGTAACATTCTTTTTAAAACTTTCCATAAAAAACATTCATTTGTGTAGAGAAATCTCTACCAATTATAGGATGACAAGATCATTCTTCCATTACTTATATTGCCTTTGTTTAGCTACTAAAACTGGTTTTATTGTTAATACATTATTTAACTCAGGATATTTATCTGCTTCCAAAATAGTAATCCATTTATATTCTGCCTTGTCTAATTTATTAATGATATCACCACCCCTTATATTTTTGTATAACACTTGTAACACTTTAAACTTAAATGAATGTGCAGGTTCCTCCTCTTTCATATGTTTCACTAGGGCATTTGTTTCAATACCCCTTCTAATGTCAGACTTATGTTTTTTTAAACATCTTGAACTCTTCCCTACATAAAAACAATCACATTGTTCACATGTTGCCAGATAAATTATAAGTGTAGTGATACATGTTGCAAAACAGTCAATTTTATAGATTTCACTAGTCCTTGGATGTTGAAATTGTGTTTTTGTACATAAATTTGCACAACTGCAGTTATGGCATGGGATGGTACCACATTTTTTAATTTTAATTCTCTCTACTTTCCCTTCATTCAATTTAAAATCCTTATAACATAACGATCTTCTCAAATTCAAGCTATTTCTATAGGCAAATCTAGGTTCAACACCTATTAAAGACACTAATTCAGGCATTGAAGTTGAAATCCACCAATTCTTCCTTATTATACTTTGTATTTGTCTCATCATACTATTAAAAGTAGTGAGATATCTTAATTTCTTAGTGTCTATTTTTTCATTATTATGTTGCAAAGAATCCCCAAAGTAAGGTAAAGCCAACTGTGTTCTATTTTCTAATATTTCCAACATAGTTCTAGATATCATATTTCATTATACCCTCGTGCTTTTAAACCTTGGTCCATCATTTCCATTTGTTCTTTACATTTTACCATCTCTGTGTTAAGCCTACATATTCTCAAAGTTGGCTTTTAACTACTCCTTGAAATATATGTCCAGCATGCATATTCTTAGCATGTGTGTACTTATTAACCTGCACATCTTTCCTATGTACACAAGTTTCCAATGAATCTAATTTCCTATATAATAATACATCTAAGTAAGATATCTCCTTATCTGAGTAACTCATTTGAAATTTTAAAAATGTTGTTGTGTTATTTAAATATTCAACAAACCTGAACAAACTTTGTTCATCCCCTTCCCAAACCATAAAGCAGTCATCTACAAAACATTGACAGAAAATAACATTTTCTTTATATATAATATTCATATCATACAAAAACTCATGTTCACATTGATTTAACACCATATTTACGTAAGTGTTAGCCGTGGGCGTCCCCATGACTACTCCTGCTACTTGTAGATATGGCTGACCATCAAACAAAAAAGCATTATTAGTTAGTACTACATCAATAATACTACAAACCGTTTCAATTTATGTTCCCTTCATATCTGCATTAGTACATAAAATTTCACGAACAGCATTTATGCCATTTCATTCGGTATAACTGTAAACAGTGAACTGATGTCATGTCACCAAAAATATTCTTTTTTATCATTTTGCTTATACTGTTTATATAATCTTAGAAAATCACTAGTATCCTTTATATAACTTGAACATAGTGGCAAAAATCTACCCAGGGTGTCCTGTATATAAATAGATAGGGGTTCCATTACCCACCCCCTACTTGAGACTATTGGTCTCATTGGTGGTTTTTCGATAGATTTATGCAATTTTGGATTACCATATATTACAGGAAGTATAGGACAAGTCACCGTAAAAATAATTAAATAAATCAACTGAAATTTCACCTTGCAACTGCAGTTCATAAATAAACATATTCACTTTTGTCACCAGTGTTTTTACCATAGAGATATTAATTTTTTAAAGTTGTTTCTTCCTTTAAAAATTAATTCATTAAAGAAACATAATTTGCTTTATCAAACAATACTATTGCCCATCCTTTATTAGCTTGTCTGATTATTAAATTATCTTCTGCTATAAGCTGCCAGAGTGCTTTATATTCACTATAAGTTAAATTAAATCATCGTTTATTGTTTCTTGCACAAACCTCCAGCACCCTCTCTGTCCAAACAATGCTTCATGTAGCTGACACACACACACACACTTTGAGATATGAGTTATATACACACAGCCACTCCTGTAGAAGGGTGGCACAGATTCTCCAGCTGTGCCCCCTTTCTTCCCCGTCTCAAAGGTAGTACCAGCTGCCACCACCCATTTTTAGGTTTCTAATACCATGACGGGAATGGACTCCATTCCTAAATCACAGTATGATTAAAGTTCATGAAACTAGTATTGCTTCAATCTTTGATGTCAGCCAAAATTGTTCTTTGCAACAATGTGCCCAGTAGTGACTCCTTCTGCAGTTCATATGGAGTTAATGTATTGGTAACATATGTAAATATAATTGTAAATTTGTTTATTGTAAGACCCATTGCTCCTACTACTATTGCAACTGTCTGGGTATCTTTCTTCCACATTGCTCTCATTTCTGTTTGCAGATCCTGATATTTTATGACTTCGTATCGCTCTGTATGCAAGACACTGTAGTCAATGGGTGTGGCAATTTCAATGATCAATGCTACTCTTGTCTTCTTTTCTTGGACCACTATGTGATGCCCGTGCACTGGCCCAGCAATTAAGGAGCCTCAGTCCTCACCACTAACACCAGTGAGGGGCATCCGCATAGGGGAAAATAACAAATACACAAACAGTAAAACATTAGTAACTGTATTTAGAGCACAACCTAGAGCTGTCTACTGAATTTCCTGTTTGCACTTATTTTTAAAATCGTTTTTTTCTCAAAACTTGCATTTTATCTGTCTTTGGCCTAGCACTCTTGTGTGGGGTCATTTACTGCACTGTTATAACTTGATACTTGTGCACCTCTGCTATCTCTGAAAAAAAAAAAACAAAAAATCTTGCTTTTTTCCCACTTTTCTGAGATTTAAAAAAGTTCAGTTACTGGCTTGCTGTTCTTTAACTGTTTGTAAGTTTCTTGGAGGCCATTTTTTGCTTGGGCTAAAGGGAAGTCTCTCTGTTGATCAGTGGCAGTGAAAAACATTGAGCAGCCTGCCTGCCACTGTGGGAGTGGTTACTGACTTGAAACTGTAGTTTTATTGGCTATTTTGGGTCAATTCCAAACTCCTTCATCTTCCTCTCTTAAAACCCTCTTTATGGTTTTTGCTGCTTTGTGCATAGCGCAACAGCGGCACCTAATTGGGTTTAAACTATTCCTGGCTCCACAAAGTCTGCTCTTCACTTTTTTCCTTAGAACTGCTCTATCTCTCAATTTAAAAATTTAAACACCATATTCTCATTCTAAGGCCCTTCACTGGTCCAATTAAGTAATCCTACGAGTTAGCACTATTAAACCATAAGCACTACTTACTCTTATACTCTCTACGATTACACTGTCCTCTATTGGTCCGTCTTAAATTCAGTTTCCCTATATTACTCTAGCATGTCCAAAGGTCAGTCAATGGTTTCCTCTCCAGTCCAGCTGGTGAATCTGGGAATTTTGAGGCAATGTTACAACTGTCTCATGTACACGGACAACCCTCTCCTCCTCCAAACAGGTTCAAATATATGTGAGAGATGCAACTATTTAGCCAAACTGGAGGCTGAGCTCACTCATCTCAAAACTGGTGTAACCAGTCAGGAGGAGAAGGTAACTTATCAGACCAATGATCGAGTACAATGCCCCATTCGGGATGTATCTCGCCCGACATCTGCAGCAATTGGAGAGACCCCAAAAGTTTCTCACCAAAAGGATAAAGGGACTCCAAAATCTGTCATATGCTGCCAGATTGAAGAAACTCCAGCTCTATTCAGTCGCATACCGTCTGCTCAGAGGTGACATGTGCCTGACATACAAGGCCATGTCCAACCCGGAATTAATGGACATGCTCCACCTCAAAAAATCCAAATCCACCAAAACCACTAGAGCAAGCGACTTAAACCTTAGCACGGATATAAATAGGACGTGCTGGAGGGATAGATTTATCACTCAGAGACTCCCTATGCTGTGGAATAGAGTCCCGGTCCATGTGAGGCAGAGCACCTCGCTGGCTCTGTTCAAGAGAAATCTTGACCTGTGGATGGGAGATCGAGGGTTTACCCTGAATCATCTCTGTGTCACTGCTGGACAGAGGCACAACAAATTAATGGGTAGAGTATTTTTTCATATAAGGGGTGGCGTAAGCCACAAAAATTCGGGCTAGGCTTATAAATGCCTTGGGGCAGATAGCCTAGTATAAACCTATGAACCTATGAACCTATGAACCTCACACAACACAATTCCAGTATCACATAGTCCCACCACATCAGCAAACCAAACACATAAATACACAAAAACATACTCAGAGGCTCTAAATAAAAATCTACCTAAGCAACAGAGACCTCCAAAGCAGACATCCAAGCAAACACTACCTCAAAACAAAACACACACAACACATAGCCCATAAAGTCAGTGTGCCAAGCAGCCACAGCCCTTAAGGCTGAATAACACACCTAATACTCTTGTAATAGGTGACTCTATTGTCAGACACACTGACGTCCCACTCACCAGGCTGAATAAAGAGAAGGTCATGGTGAGCTGCCTGTCGAGTGCTAGGATCCGCCACATAACGCAAGCACTCAGGTCACTCCAAAGCAAATACAAATATGACTCAGTCATTGTACATGCTGGTGTGAATGACCTGAGACGTACCTCCCTGGACTACATGAAAAGAGACATAGAGGAGCTCTCTGATCATGTAGCCCAGGCTGGTATGACCCTGACCTTGAGCAGCATCTTACCCTCACCTAGAATGATGCCACAGTACAAAGACAAAATGATCAATTTTAACAATTGGCTAAAATTTTGGTGTCATTCAAAAGGGATCCATTGTCTGTCAGCCTGGGATAACATGCTCGACAAGCCACGTTGCTTTGCTAGGGACGGCTTGCACCTGTCACCACTGGGCTTTTGGATATTGGCAAAGGCTCTTGCCACCCCCATAGTGCCTTTTTTAGGCAAGGCTCAAAAGTCAAACCCACCCCCATAGACAGCACAAGGAACAAGAAACTAAGGGTAATGCTGCTTAACGCCAGAAGTCTTAACCTCAAGATGCACGCACTCTAAGCTCTCCTCAGTATGGAGAACATCGATATCTGTGCAGTGACAGAAACCTGGTTCAAGGCTCCAGAGAGCACCCCAGCACTACCAGGCTATACCTCATATCATGCTTTTCGGCCCCAAAACCCGGACTGAACCAAGAAAGGAGGGGGAGTTTCCATATTTATCAAGGATATCCACACCTCCAGGTTAGTGGCATTGCACGAAGTATCGGAGACCATCCATGTGCAACTAACAGTGGGCAAGACTGCTTTTCAGTTTATAGCATCCTACAGACCACCCTCTCAAAGTCAGGAATCCCACTCGGCTTTTCTGAAAACATTGGAGAACATGAAGATCTCTCCGAACACCATTATATTGGGTGACTTCAACTACCCAAACATTGACTGGGAGCACTACTCAAGCCCCAGCACCTTAGCCCAAAGGTTCCTGGAAATTATAAACTCAAATGCTATGGAACAACTAGTCACCACTCCCACAAGAGGGGACAACATACTAGACCTGATCATTACCAACATGGGGACTCTATGCTCCACACCAGAAGTATATCCCTCATTGGTAAGATCAGACCATAAATTAATTTCACTGGATGTCCACATCCCGACCCCACCCCCAGCCCAGAAAACCACAGTGAAAAACTTCTCAAAAGTGAACTTCTCACTTCTCAAAACCAAAGTGGAATCCTTCAAGGCCACAGGGCCAGTGGAAACTACGGCCCAAACTGCAGAATCCTATATAAACGCATTCGACGGACATCTCCAGGAATGCATGGATCATGCTATCCCAAACAAAACCAAGACCCAATCATCCAAAGGCAGACGTCCAGTCTGGTGGACCCCTGCCATAAATAAACTGTACAACAGAAGGAGGAAGCTACTACATGATAGAGCAAAATCCCTAATAGGAAGACATCTCTGATCAGTACTAGCAAAAAATTATGATCCCTCATAAAATCCTCCAAGGCCAGTTTCGAGAGAAAATTGCACAGGACACCAAAGACAATCATAAGGCTTTTTTCAGTTATGTTAGGAACCTGGGATGCAACTCCCAGACTTGTTCTGAGTTGATTCTAAATGACAAAAAATACACTGAACCCACAGACATCGCCAATATCCTGGCAGACAGGTTCAGTGCAAACTTCTCCCCCCCCCCAAAAGAGCAAGTATCTATCCCAGCAGAGGGCTGCCTCCCAAACATCTCTGATGCTCAGGTGAAGGCTGCCCTCTCCAAAGCAAAAAACACTGCTTCCATGGGACCAGATGGCGTCCCAGGTTGCGTCCTACATGAACTCCAAGAGGAACTAATCCCTCAAATAAAACAGCTATACAATCTCAGCCTCACTACAGGCTATGTGCCCACAGAATGGCGTACAGCAACAGTTGTCCCACTCCACAAAGGTGGAGCATCTACGGACCCTGTAAACTATCACCCCATAAGCCTGACTAGCTTAGTCTGCAAGGCTATGGAGAGGATCATCATGGAGCTCATAAACAAAGACATTGGGGACCTACAGACACTAGATCCTACCCAGTTCGGCTTTGTCAAGGGCAGATCCTGCCTTTTGAACCTGGTTGACTCCTTCAAAACAGTCACCAAAGCCATAGATGAATGGAAGGTAGTCCACACAGCCTATCTGGACCTTGCAAAGGCATTTGACACAATACCCCACTCGGGCATTATAGATAAGCTATCCAGCTTAAATATAAACCCCTATGTCACAAGATGGGTCGCAAACTGGCTCAAAGACAGAACCCACAGAGTGAGAGTTGCTGGAGCCATGTCAGACTCGAAACCAGTCACAAGTGATGTCCCACAGGGTTCTGTCCTGGGACCACTCTTGTTTGTTATATACTTTTCCGAGGTACAGGCAAACGTAGGAGGACTATGGCTCACCAAGTTCGCAGCTGACTGCAAACTGGGCGCCATAATCGACTCTCCAGCTGACACAAATATCCTTCAAAAAGGTCTCACAGAGACAGATAACTGGTGCCAGCGCCATGGTTTAAAGCTAAATGCCAAAAAATGTATAGTCATACCCTTTGGCAAAAACAATGTACCCACAAATTACCACATAGGTGGAAACCCGTTAAGTACAGAGAAAGTTATTAGGGACCTGGGGACCCAAGTTGATAGCAATCTCTCCTTTAAAAACCACATTGCCAAAGTGGTTATAAAGACCTTCTATATAGCCCACCTCATCACAAAGGGTTTCACATCTAGATCAAGAGAGGTAATCGTGCCCCTTTATTCATCCCTCATCAGTCCTATCATAGAATACAATGCCCCTTTTGGGATGTACCTTACCTGACACCTGCAGCAATTAGAAAGACCCCAAAAGTATCTCACCAAGAGGATCAAGGGTCTCAAACAGATGCCATATGCTGCTCGGTTAAAAAAACTCCAGCTCTACTCAGTTGCATAATGCCTACCTCGAGGCGATCTATGCCTGACATACAAAGCTATGTCAAATCCAGAATTAATGGACATGCTCCACCTCAGTAAATCTAAATCCCTTAGAGCCACACACTCGAGGGACTTGAACCTCAGCACAGAAATAAATAGAACTTGCTGGAGGGACAGGTTCATTACCCAGAGGCTCCCTTCACTCTGGAATAGAATTCCAGTTCATGTGAGGCAGAGCACCTCACTGAATCTCTTCAAGAAGAATCTCGATAGGTGGATGGGGGATCATAGGTTTGTCCCAGGTTTTACTCCCGTGTCACTATTAGACAGAGGCACAGTAAACTAAACCTTTAAAAGGGCACAGTATACTCAAATCAAGGGGTGGCGTAAGCCATAAAGAATCGGGCTAGGCTTATAATTGCCCCAGGGCAGATAGCCTAGTATGAACCTATGAACCTATAAGAGCACACAGAGATCACAGTCAGTCTGGGGCTGGTTTCTCCCTTTCTCTCCAGATCCCCAATAGGATTCCCCACTGACACAGCTATAGGGTCCAGATCTCAACCTACTGAATAATCAAAAACCTCCAGCACCCTCTCTGTCCCTGCCCAAGTAGCTGACACACACTCGCACACACGCACACACACACACACACACACACACACACACACACACACACACACACACACACACACACACACACACACACTTTGAGATATGAGTTATATGCAAACACTCAGACACTCCTGGGGAAGGGTGTCACAGATTCTCCAGCTGTGCCCCCTTTCTGCCCAGTCTCAAAGGTAGTAGCAACTGCCACCACCCACTAATATCAGCTACTAAAAAGGCATTTAAAGGGTGTCCAATTATTACTGCGCAATATTATTATCCAAATGGTAAGTGTGACTGAACAGCAAAGCTTATTGTAGTGACTTGGACAGTATCACTATATACATGCAATGTACTCTAGAGCTTAAATTATCTCTACAAAAAACAGCCACAGTTGAAAGGTTAAAAATATTTAATAATAAATAGTAAAAACACAAGATAATACTTCCTACTACACACTAGTCAAGAATTCAGAGATCACAGAGAAATACTTAAAGTAATACAGTAGAAAAGTTTTGACATCAATACAGAAAAAACTAATCTAGTCTTCCTATTTCCTAGCTATATCTAAGAGAAAATGCAGTTTTAAAATAAACTTACATATTGAGCATAGGCAGAGTGCTGGTGATGTTGGATGTTCTCAAGACAAATGCAAAATGCCCTGAGTCTCTCTGTCCTTCAATTAATAGCACAGGACCACTGACTCATTTCAGATTACATCATTGTTTTCTGTTTCCTGGGCTAACATAAGCTCAGAGTGTAACAGCCCTTTTGATCTTGCACCTGGGCAGGAAGCTACAGCAATAAAATACATTATACATGCAAATTCTAGAAATTAACTCCAGTCTCAAAACAAAAGCAAGAATTCCTTCATCCAGACATCTTGGGTCTGGGTTTTGTGATAAAACAATTATGCAATGCTTGACTTATCAGCTTTCCTAGAGCAGAGTGCACTGTTTTTACATTTTTGCAGTTCTACATTTAACACAACTTTTTTTCCATTTAAGAGAACAAGCCTGTGGCTTATATTAATATTTACAAATGACAGAATTACCTACAAAAGTCTATCTGGCTAGGCTGGCAGCCTTCACCTATCTTCACATAGCTTCCCCCCTGGAGAACTCAATCTAGTTTATCCAGTGATCCTTGAGAAACCTTGCTTAAGAGGGTTAGGTCTATCTGAGTATACCTTACCCCATTCCCTGTCTTGTGACCCCATCTGCATTGGCATTGCTAATCCCACTCCTGTGCTGCACTGACATATCTTATGCTTGCAACCCTCGACTCTATCTTAGCAACTTGGCATTTTGCTGGCTGGCTCTGTGTAAACATGTTAGGAGATTGTGGTCTGTCCCTACAGTGAATTTTCTTCCATACAGATAAGGCTAAAGTTTCTGCAGTGCTGAAACTATGGCTAGACATTTATTTTCTACTGCTGCATAGCATTCCTCACTGGGTTGGAGCCTACAAATGAGTAAACCACTGAGTGCTCTTCTCCCTCTGAAGAAATCTGGCTAAGTACAGCCCCCACCCCATCGTTTGAAGCATCCACCTGCACAGCATATTTTTGTCATAATCTGGATTAGCTAACCGAGGGGGCCCTCCCAAAGCATCTTTAAGCTTCTGGAATGCCTGCACACATGCTGTGGTCCACACTATCATATCTGGCCTGTTCTTCCTTGTCAGGTCTGTGAGGGGAGCAACTATGGTACTATAACTGGGGATGAACTTTCTGTAGTACCCTGCTGCCCCTAAGAATGCATACATCTGCTTTTTGGTAACAGGTGCAGGTCATAGGTTCATAGGTTCATACTAGGCTATCTGCCTCTGGGCATTTATAAGCCTAGCCAGAGTGTGTTTGGCTTTCGCCACCCATTTTAAATTAATTTTGCTATGCCCTTTTTCGAGTTTAGTATACTGTGCCTCTGTCTAACAGTGACACAGAAGTGATACCCGGGGTAAACCTACGATCTCGCATCCACTCCTCAAGATTCCTCTTGAAGACAGTCAATGAGGGATTCTGCCTAACCTGGACTGGGATTTTATTCCAGAGTGAAGGGAGCCTCTGGGTTATGAATCTGTCCTTCCAGCATGTCTATGCTATTTATTTCAGTGCTGAGGTTCAAGTCTCTCGAGCGCGTAGCTCGATGGGATTTGGATTTTCTGAGGTGCAGCATGTCCATTAATTCTGGGTTGGACATGGCTTTATACATCAGGCACAGATCGCCTCTGAGCAGGAGGTATGCCACTGAGTAGAGCTGGAGTTTCTTTAACCGGGCAGCATATGGCATCTGTTTGAGGCCTTTGATCCTCTTGGTGTGGTACATTTGGGGTCTTTCCAGTTGCTGCAGGTGTCTGGTAAGGTACATACCAAAAGGGGAATTGTACTCAATTATGGGCCTTATGAGGGATGAGTAAAGAGGCACGATGACCTCCCCTGATCTAGATGTGAATCCCTTCATGATTAGGTGGGCTATATAAAATATTTTTCTAACCACTTTGGCCACGTGGTTGTCAAATGAGAGATTGCTATCAACTTGGGTCCCCAGGTCCCTAATTACTTCTTCTGTACTTAATGGATTAACACCTATGTGGTAATTTGTGGGCACTTTGTTTTTGCCAAAGGGGATGACTATACACTTTTTGGCATTTAGCTTGAGGCCATGGCTTTGGCACCAGTTGTCTGTTTCTATGAGGTCCTTTTGGAGGATGCTTGTGCCAGCTGGAGAGTCAATTATGGCACCCAGTTTGCAGTCATCTGCGAACTTGGTCAGCCACAGTCCTTCCGTGTTGGCCTGTACCTCCGAGAAATATATACTGAACAAGAGAGGTCCCAGGACTGAGCCTTGTGGGACGCCACTTGTAACTGGTTTGGAGTCTGACATGGCTCCAACAATTCTAACCATGTGGGTTCTGTCCTTGAGACAGTTTGCAACCCATCTAGTGACATAGGGGTTTATATTTAAGCTGGTGAGCTTATCTATAATGCCCGAGTGGGGTATTGTATCGAAGGCTTTTGCGAGGTCCAGGTAGGCTGTGTGGACCACCTTCCCCTCGTCAATGGCCTTGGTGACTGTTTCAAAGAAATAGACCAGGTTTAAGAGGCAGGATCTGACCTTAACAAAGCCGAACTGGGTAGGATCCAGTGTTGGTAGGTCCCCAGTATCTTTATTTATGAGGTCCATGATGATCCTTTCCATAGCTTTGCCGACCAAGCTAGTCAGGCTTATAGGGTGATAGTTTCCAGGATCCATTGAGGCACCACCTTTGTGGAGAGGGACCACTGTTGCTGTACGTCACTCTTTGGGTACATATCCTGTAGTAAGGCTGAGATTGAACAGTAGTTTTATGTTTGGGTTTAGCTCTTCTTGGAATTCACGTAGGATGCAGCTCGGGACACCATCTGGTCCCATTGATGCTGTGTTTTTTGCTTTGGAGAGGGTGGCTCTTACCTGAGCATCTGAGATGTCAGGGGGGCAGCACTCTGCTGGGATAGATATTTGCCTTTTGGTGGGGAGGGGGGGAGAAGTTTGCACTGAACCTGTCAGCTAGGATGTTGGCAATGTCTGTGGGTTTGGTGTGTTTTTTGCCATTTTGGACTAATTCTGAGCATATCTGGGAATTTCCTCCCAGGTTCCTAACATAACTAATGAAAGCCTTGTGATTATCCTTAGTGTCCTGTGCAATTTTTCTCTTGAAGCTGGCCTTAGATGATTTTATGAGTGCCCATCGTTTTTACTAATACCGATCAGAGATGCCTTCCCTTTTTGGGATTTTGCTCTATCATGTAGTAGCTTCCTCCTTCTATTGTATAGTTTGTTTATGGCTGGGGTCCACCAGACAGGACATCTGCCTTTGGAGAATTGGGTCTTGGTTTTATTTAGGATTGCATGATCCATGCATTCCTGAAGGTGTTCATAGAATGCGTTTATAAAGGATTCTGTGGTCTGGGCCGTATTTTCCACAGGCCCGGGGGCTTTGAAGGATTCCACCTCAGTTTTGAGGAGTGTGAAATTTGCTTTAGAGAAGTTTTTCACTGTGGTTTTCTGGGCAGGGGGTAGGGTCGGGATGTGATTATCCAGTGAGATTAGTTTATGGTCTGATCTTACCAGTGAGGGATACACTTTTCATGCTTGAATGGCTTCCACTTTGGCAGGTTCTAGCCTGATCTTACCACTCCCCACTCTATGTCCCAGGTAGGAGGCCTCTGCCATACCCACCTGACATTTGCTCAGCTTAATGGTCAACCCTGCCCCCTGTAATCTGCCCAGCACCTCCCTGACCTGTTGATGGTGCTCTTGCCAGGAATGGGTGTAGATGGCAATATCATCTAGGTAAGCTAGCGCAAACCCTCCTGCTCTTGCTAGGATTTTATCTACCAGCCTCTGGAAAGTCACTACGGCATTTTTCATCCCAAATGACAACTTTGTGAACTCATACAAGCCAAAAGGAGTCACAAAGGCTGACCTCTCTCTAGCACTGGGACTCAAGGGCACTTGCCAGTAACCCTTGGTAAGATCAATAGTGGTAAGATACTTAGCCCCACCCAGCTGCTCTAGGGCCTCATCTGTACTAAGCATGGGGTAAGCATCTGACTTTGCGTGACTATTTAATTTCTTGTAGTCCACACAGAACCTGGTGCTGCCATCCTTCTTTGGTACCAGCACCACTGGGGAGGCCCAGGGACTGTTGGACTCTTGAATTACCCCTAGTTACAACATGTCCTGCATCTCCTCCCTCAGAGTCTGTCTGACTCTCTCAGGCACCCTATAAGGGGCCTGCCTAATAGGCCTTTGAGGTCCTGTTTCTACCTGGTGCTGCACCAGGTGGGTGCACCCTGGTTTCCCAGTGAACATGTCCCCAAACTCCTGTAACACTGCTTGGATTTCTCAAACCTGGGTAGGAGATAGTTGCTGGGATATTGCTACCCCTTACACTGAGGTGTTAGTCCAAGCCTCACTGAGGAGATCAGTCACCAGATCTCCCTCAGACTCCTCCAGCAATCCACTGCAAATGCTTAGCACAAGGGCCTCCCTATCATGGTAAGGTTTCATCATGTTAATATGGTACAATTTGTGCTTCTGCTTCCTGCCTAGCAGTTCTACCATGTAGTTAATATCACTTACCTTCCTTACCACCTTGTAGGGTCCCTCCCTAGCTGCTTGCAGCTTGTTGTGTCTGACAGGAATGAGAACCATTACCTGCTGCCCTACAGCATACTCTCTAGCTCGAGCATTCCTGTCATACCATACCTTTTTCTGCTGTTGGACGTCTGCCAGGTTCTCCTGGGCCAAGCCCATGAGTTCCCTGAGCCTTGTCCTGAGGTTTAGGACATATGCCACAACATATTCCTTGTGAGATTCACACTCACCTTCCCACTCATCACAAATTAAATCTAGCGGTTCCCTTACCCTAAGCCCATACAATAACTCAAAGGGTGAAAAACCTGTGTATTCCTGGGGAACCTCTCTGTAAGCAAACAGCAGATGAGGGCAAATATTTGTCCCACTCCCTCTTAAATTGGTCTGGAAAAGCCTGTAGCATGGACTTGATTGAAGAGTTTAACCTCTCAACAAGACCATTAGTCTGGGCATGATAGGGGGTGGTCTTCAAGTGCTTCACCCCACAGTACTTCCACAGACAAGCCAGCAGGTCTGACATGAAATTGGTACCTCTGTCAGTCAGTATTTCATTTGGGAAACCTACCCTGCTGAAAATCTCTAACAAAGCATTTGACACCTTTTTTGCCTCAATTTAGGACAAAGCCACTGCCTCAGGGTATCTGGTAGCATAAGCTACTACCACTAGGATATACTTTTTCTCTGTGGAACTTGGGGTATTCAGAAGTCCCACAATATCCATAGCTACCCTCTGAAATGGCTCCCAAATCACAGGCAAAGGCATTGAAGGAGCTATCACCATGTCTCCTGCCTTGCCTACCTTTTGGCACTGCTCACAGGCCCTGTAGTACCCTGTCTCATGTCTGGAAATTCCAGGCCTGTAGACATTCTTCAAAATATGTCTCTTTGTACATTTTATAGCCTTATGACCTGCAAAGGGAATATCATGGGCTATGGTTAAAAGCATAATATAGAAGGCTCTAGGTACTACCAACTGCTGTACCCTCTCACCTTCTAGCCCTCCCTCAGGGGTCCACTCATTATACAGTAACCCTTTGTTTCAGTATACAGATTCCCCTTCCCTTGAGAATCAGGTGCCTCACTAGCTACTTGCCTCAGGCCTTTCAGTGTAGGGTCTAAGACCTGAGCCTGTCTTGACTCTCTCTTTATGACTCTTCCCAGCTTCCCTTCAACAGGAAGTCTGGCATTATCTGATAGCAGTGCCTCACTGTCAGCCTGGGTACTACTACTCACCTCTACCCCTGCAGTCTTTCTGTCCAAGGAAACATCAGTACCCACAAGCAGCTGTGGCTTACCTTCAGTTTCACTGCTACAGGGTAGTGCCCTCCCTGAAGTAACCACCTCACCAATCCCAGCTGCAAGTATGCGGTCTGTCTGAGTCTCCCCCAGGCTACCGGACACACATGCTTGTCTCCAAGCCAGTCTGTGGTTAACTGCACAAGCACATGGTGCTGCACTATCAAAATCATTCCCTATCAGGACATCTGCAGGGATATCCTCAAACACACCTACTTGCTGGTTTCCTTTTCCACTCTCCTAGTCAAGGTGAACCCTAGCTAAAAGTATTTGGAATGGGATCCCTCCTAAAGCTTTGACTGGAGTAGATTGCCCAGGCAAGTAATGCTCCTCTGTAACCATTGTAGGCTTTACAATGGTTATGTCAGAGGCTGTGTCTCTCTTAGCAATGGCCTCTTTGCCATTCACTATAATAGGATATAACCTCTTGTGGTAGTTTCGTACCCTTGTTGCCCAGGGCAACTTACTATTGGCATTTTGTCTTTCCTCACTTACTGGCTCTCTCACCTTTTCTTCCCCACCTTGCCTCCGTGGACATCTGTATGCCACATGGCCCTACTGCTTGCATTCAAAACATTTAACCCTAGGTCCTGGATGTGTACCTGGACTAGTGGCTTCATCTTTTAATGACAGATTCGGTTGGGGAAGTTTGGGCTGCCCACCATGGGTTTCTTTATACCCATAAGCAGTACTGGGGGGCCCTTTCCTGTGCAGGGATGCTCTGATTGCTAGGTATAGGTCTCCCTTCTTCTGCAACTCCTCTGAAGTAGCACATTGTCTATCAGCTAACCAGATCCTCATGTCCTCAGGCAAAGTGGTAAGGGCTTGTTCTCTCACCAAAAGGTCTGGTCTGCCAGCTCTTCAAAAGTGGTGACCTGATATCCACTCACCCACCTATGAAAATAAGTGCTCAGTTCAGCAACATATTCACACACACTTTCATCTGCCTTGTGTCTATGCTCACAAAACCTTTTCCTATAAGTTTCAGGTGTTTTTTTAAAAAACAAAATCTAACAAACATTTCTTAACAGCAGTGTAATCAAAACATTCATGATCAGCAAGTTTAGACAACACAGTTAAAGCTTTACCATGGGGTAAGGGGGTCAGGAACTGTTCCCAGAGCCTTTGGTCAACATCATACTGTTTACATACTCTCTCAAACATATGAATGAAACTATCAAAATTATCCCCCTCTTTAAACTGCGGAAGACATTTACTGACCTGTTGTGTTTCTGGGGTCCAGTTACTCCCTTCCCCATTACTTCTGGGGTCCAGTTACTCCCTTCCCCATTACTTCTGGGGTCCAGTTACTCCCTTCCCCATTACTTCTGGGGTCCAGTTACTCCCTTCCTCATTACTTCTGGGGTCCAGTTACTCCCTTCCTCATTACTTCTGGGGTCCAGTTACTCCCTTCCCCATTACTTCTGGGGTCCAGTTACTCCCTTCCCCATTACTTCTGGGGTCCAGTTACTCCCTTCCCCATTACTTCTGGGGTCCAGTTACTCCCTTCCCCATTACTTCTGGGGTCCAGTTACTCCCTTTCCCACTACTTCTGGGGTCCAGTTACTCCCTTCCTCATTACCTCCATGAATTTGGGGAAGGGTCAGCATTTCCCTCTCATGCTTCCTCTGATGCTCCTTTTCTTCGGCTTCTATCTCCAAATGCCTGGCCTTCAACTCAAATCTCTTTAGCTCCAGCTGGATTTTTAAGTCCACTGCAGAAAGGTTGAGCTGCCCATTCTCCGAGGATATTGTATCTTCACTGCCATTCTGATTGTCCTCCTGGTTGCTGTTTTCTGATGCAGCTGTGACCAAAGCTGCAATCAGGTCTGCCTTAGTCAGGTTTCCATGCACCAGTCCCCTAGCCTGGCACATCTCCACCAGCTGGCTCTTTGTCAGCTTTCCATACTCCTCTGCTGACATGCTGCCTGCTCACCCTGACTAACTAAGCTAACAAAAGAAATAAAACAATTGTGATATGAACTCTGAGTATTCACTGCATGACTGATTTAGAGTACAATACACCTTTAGTGATCCCTGTACACAAGCTACAGGAATTCACTATCCACACCACTACAAGACAATTAATATTTGCCAACCAATTAATATGTGGTGTGGATATCCCACCACTGCCAAACAATTAATATGTGATGCCCGTGCACTGGGCCAGCAATCAAGCAATCAAGGGGCCTCAGTCCTCATCACTAACACCAGTGAGGGGTGAACACATAGGGGAAGATAACAAATACACACACAGTGAAGTCAATTTCCCTTAAGAGCACACAGAGAATACAGTCAGTCTGGAGCTGGTTTTTCCCTTTCTCTCCAGATCCCCAATAAGACTCCCCACTGGCACAGCTATAGGGTCCAGATCTCAGCCTACTGGGCAAGCTAAAACCTCCAGCAACCTTTCTGTACAAATAGTGCTTCGTGTCCCTGCCCAAGTAGCTGACACTCACACACACACACACACACACACACACACACACACACACACACACACACACACACACACACACACACACACACACACACACACACACACACACACACACACACGTTGAGATATAAGCTATATAAAGGCACACAGACACTCCTGGGGAAGGGTGCCACAGATTCTCCAGCTGTACCCCCTTTCTTCCGAGTCTGAAAGGTAGTACCAGCTGCCACTACCCACTAATATCAACAACTATAAAGGTCCTTAACAAAGGGTGTCCAATTATTACTGTGCAATATTATTATCCAAATGGTAAGTGTAACTGAAGAGCAAAGCTTATTGGAGTGACTTGGACAGTATCACTATATACATACAATGCACTCTAGAGCTTAAATTATCTCTACACAAAACAGCCAGCATAAAGTGATAGCTAAAAATATGTCAATCTCTAAAGTCAAATATGCTTTACCTTTACCTCACATGTACTCTGTCTACAACTCTCAAAAGCAATTGTTCACTGAAATAACAATATGCAAATTTGTTCTACTTGTTGAACTAGCTATTGATCTGTAATTATGTTAAGAGGCCTAGCATTACATTCCCTTTCTAGTTTTTAGCCCTTATATTTTGAGTAGGGTTAACTCAGTGGCAGGGAAAATAAGAATATGTTGGGCCATTTACTTGTTGCCCCTGTCTATGAAGGACATGGATGCTACACTGGGAATGAATTTATATTTTCCCATCCAGTCTTCCAAATTACATGGAGTGGAACAGTTTTCCATGAAAACCATACTGTCTATTATACTTACCTATTCCTCCAGCATGTTCTTTTCATATTGGAAAAGAGATTGAGATCCCTAGGGAATGTGTTCGCACTACTGAACTTGTGAATGTGTAATAGTTCTGACTGGATAGGGTCTGTTGAGGCTGTTTGGCAGAGGTCAACTTTTAGTAGCTGTATGATACTAAGAAGAGGGACAAGGCTTTGAGACAGAATGCATAGTTTGTATGATGTATGTCCTAGAGTTTTTATTTTTATTTATTTATTTTTTTATTAACTGAGAAGAAGCTGCGGTCATTCTGATTCTGACAATGGTTTGGATGGGTACATACCAAAATGGGCATTATATTCAACAATCATCCTAATGAGGTACAGTGGAATGATTATATTCCTGGACCTGTATGCTGTACCTTTACATAGCACTATGCACTAATTGCTACACATTACTAACTGAATGAGCTATCATCATTCAAGGATTGGGACTGTTTAAGTTACAATGAATTTTATGTTTAACACTGGTTGTGGTCATTAACTGGTTTCTGAGCATTCCCCATGCTTCTAAGGCACTGCTCATATTTATTTACTTTATCACTGATGTTAAGTTTGCCTTATCTGTTAAATAATTTCCATGTTTCTGAAGTCAATAAAACTGGTTGCAGTGGCATAGTTGGAATCTACTGTAGTTTGATCAGAGGGTTATAGACAAAGGTGTGATACAAAAGTAAACTACTAATCACTTAAGGAATTATGCAAACCAGACATGCTGAATAGAATAGTGTATATTTGCCAAAGATGCATGAAGATTAATTAGATGAAGAACAAAAGATTGAGTAAAATTTCAGTTACCAATACTAGAAGGCAAAATAAAAGTCTCAGAGATATATTGACACTGAATTAAAATTCAGTTACTAATGGATATTACAGTGGAAGGTTGGTTTAAACAAAAATATTAACAAAGAACACATTTCAATGGTACATCTTTTCTTTTAAGAAAGAAAAAGTTGCATCTAAGACTTAAAGTTCAAAACTAACAATATAATAGTTTTCAATAAAATGCAATGATGAATGCTTGTCAAGATGCATGAAACACATAGAAGAACAGATTAGTGCAAAGAAAAAGAGCAAGCAACAGCTATGTACAGAACTCATGGCCAATGGCATTATGCACACTAACGCCATTGACATAGCTAACCTACTTGAAGACAGGTTTAGTGAAAACTTCACCCTGCTGTCCCCCGACAGTTAATCAGAACCTCCTCAACACCTGCTCCCCACCACGTATCTCCAACGAGCAGATCTTAAATGCCCTCTGGAAGGCAAAAAATACAGCCTCCATGAGACCTGACAACATCCCAGGCTGCATCTTACATAGCCTCAAGCAGGAACTTGCAACACATTTAGGTACCTTATTCAACCACAGATTAAGCACAGGATACGTACCGGCTGAGTGGAGGATGGCTACCATCATTCCATTGCACAAGGATGGTGCAACCACAGACATAAGTAACTATCGGTCCATTAGCCTTACTAGCCTGATATGTAAAGTCATGGAATGCATAATCCTGCATCTCATAAACCAGGACATTGGCAGCCTCCATTCACTTGACCTCACTCAGTATGAGTTTGTCAAAGGGAGATCATGCCTGCTAAACTTGGTGGACTTTTTCAATATAGTCACCAAGGCCTTGATGAGAGAAAAGAGGTGCACACTGCATACCTTGACTTGGCCAAGGCTTTCGACACTGTTCCTCACTTAGGTAGAGTAGCTAAGCTCACCCAGCTAGGCATCAACCCATACATCATTAGATGGGTTGCCAACTGGCTCACTGACAGAACCCACACAGCTAAAATAGGGGATTCCACCAGAAATAGTAGACCTGTAACTAGCAGTGTCCCTCAGAGTTCGGTCTTAGGGCTTCTGCTTTTTGGAATATATTTTTTCGATGTGCAATCAAAATCTAAAGGTCTATGGTTGACCAAATTTGCAGATGACTACAAACTGGGGCAGTCATAAACTCTCCAAATAATGTTAACATTCTACAAGAGGGTCTCACCCAAATAAATGACTGGTGTCTAAAACATGGCCTCAAACTCAATGCCAAAAACTGTATTGTTATCCACTATGGTAAGAATTATGTTCCCACAAAGTAGCACATCAACAACAATGTCCTAAGCATGCAACCAGTAGTAAGGGACCTGGATACCATGGAAGATAGCAATCTAGCATTGATCAACATGTCACCTCAGAAGTGCATAGGGCATACTATATGGCTCATCTCATAAATAAGGACATCATATTCAGGAAAAAAGAGGCCATGACCTCACTGTACTCTTCCATTATCAGGTCAATAATTGAGTACGATGCCCCCTTTGGTATGTATCTCACTAGGCACTTGTGGCAGCTGGAAAGACCGCAGAGGTTCCTGACTAGAAGAATCCAGGGTCTCCAATATCTGTCCTATGTGGATAGGCTAAGGTCCCTCTCACTTTATTTAGTCTCATATAGACTGTTCAGTGGGGACCTCTGTTTGGCATTTAGAGCAATCTTGGACCTTGCCCTGTTGGAAATGCTGCATATCTGCAAATCAAGCACCACACATGTAATGCACACTTGGGACCTAAACCTGGCCTGCGACATTAATAGAACCTGCTGACGAGATAGATATGTGTCCTAGAGACTCCCCTATCTGTGGAATAGACTTCCTCTTCGTGTTAAGCAGAGTACCTCTCTGTCATTGTTTAAGTGTAACCTGGATGACTGGATGGGAAATAGAAAATTCACTCCTGGAATTCCACCTGTGTCTGTGCTTGACGGGGGTACATGTGCTGACCTTGGAAACATGGGCACAAATTCTTGGCTAGGCTTGAAAGGGTCTCATGCTCAGCAGCCTAGTAACCTCCTATGATCCTATGAATTATCAGTCAGACGTGTAAACTCAGAATAGGTAGTACAGTGCTGTACCCACAACATTTTTTTACTATAAAATCAACCCAAAGGAAGAGTTGCTTGCATAAGCCATACTACAACATCTATGGACTTGCATGGAGACTGATTTGCTCCATTTTCAAAAACAATTTATATCATAAATGTGTGTTATTATTTCAGGATCCCTGAAGTAATCAGAGTAAAAGAACCAGCAAATGCAAGTGGGATGATTATTGCATTAAATGATATATATTCTCAAGACAGATGATACCAGATGTCACATATGACAATGGTCCACACTTAAAAAAATTGTATGACTTTTGAAGATTTCTTTTTGAGTAAACATTCAAACATATTGTACAGGTGGCACTTTGTGCATTTCAATGCATGTGTGTAAACATTCAAACAGTGTACAGTTGTCCCTATGTGCAGTCCAATGCATGTGTGTAAACATTCAAACATAGTGTACAGTTGGCCCTATGTGCAGTTTAATGGACGTGGGTAAACATTCAAACATACTGTACAGATGGCCCTATTTGCAGTCAAATGGACATAGGTAAACATTCTAACATAGCATACAGTTGACCTTATGTGCAGTCCAATGGCCATGGTAAGAACTACTGAAACAGTAAATATTTTCATGGGAACAAACTGGAATAACAGCTACGAGGCCTGGCATCCCACAATTGTGGAATAAAGAAATATTCCACTCGTAAAGATGTAGTTTCTCATCAGTTTATTTAATGGGCAGAATGCTGAAAATCAAATTACTTACTTCAATATTATATTACTGGCATTTGAAAATAAACCTACAGTAAAAGGAACAACAGGAATGCAGCTGTGGTAGACACTCTAGAAAGCTATCATGTTTGCAGGTTTGAGATAAAATAAGAATTTAAAAGCCATGGGAAATTAATAGCCTGAAGCTAAATTAGTTAGTAAAGCAGTTGAGGCAAAATTGTATTTGATTCATAGAGGAGGTGGACATTTGCATGAAATAAATATGTTGAAGTTAAAGTTCACAGAGGATTACCAATCAAGCACTATAATCAATTCTACTGGAGAAAAAAAAACAGTCATCACAAAAACTGCAATAGCCAAAAGCTGCATACACTCCTGAAAATATGCCTCCATGTAAATCTGTCTTCAGATACTGTATATCACAAGAAACCAGAAATATGTGGTCTGTTGGAGATCAGTACATTTTCTATGGAGTAAAAGTTTAATTTATGTAGTAATATATCCTAGGATATTCCAGAATAAATATAATTTGTCCTGGAGTGTGAGCAAAAGTTTGATTTTGATATAACTACCCATGTTATATGTATATGTTTTCACAGTACTGAGGTTAGTTTTAAATAATTTGTGTAATATAATGCATGCTACTTTAGAGATACTTTCATGTATAGGGATTCATAGCTGTTACACTTAAACAAATCGCTTGATTTTGAGACACAAGCTATGATAAAAAAACAAATTTTAGAAGATAATTTAGAAGATCTTATGTAAGTGAGAGAATAATGAGATGCAAATGAGGGATGTGTGAAAAATATGAGACATTTATTTATTTATTTATTTGCTTTTATTTTACATTTGTTTTACCAGGTAGTGCACAACTGGGCCAGGAGCCCATTTTCAGTGGAGCCCCAGGGAGAAAACTTTCAAAATAGATTGAATCCAGCAGAATAAACATGATCTGATAATACTCATATTACAAATATTTTTGCATTACCATTAACATAATAATACGTTTGTAAAAATAGCAAAGCTATAAAAATTGTAAAAAATAGCAAATAATCAAAAAGTAGCACAGAAGGTAAAACACTATAGATTTACATTATAACAAATTCAGGGTGTAGTCCCAGCATGTGTTGTATGGTGGTAAGATAGGTGAGGGTGAACTACATAGGTGTTTTAGAGAGTACAGGTTGAAGACTGACATGCTTAACATAGTCAATAGGCAGTGAGAGAAAGAAGCTGATGCAGTGTTGAGAGAAAGAGGAAAACATGATTGGTATATACATTTTTGCAAGTTTTAAAATATTGTCACAGCCAGAGTAAAAGCATCAGTAGTATGAGAACAAAAATGAGTCTTTTTCCCCTCTATTTTAAGATTCATAGCCTCTTTTTATGTATATATATTCACTGTATCATAACAAGCGAATCCCCCCCTTTCCTATCCTTTGCAATCAGCGAAGATTCTTAGTTTCACCACAATCCTTATTGTTTCCAAGTTTAAGTTATTCATTTTAGTTGGGCCAAAACTTGGTGTACTGAGTGCCACTGATTACACCAGAAAAAGAAGGTATAGGTTAAGAATAACTCACCTGTACTTTGCTGAACAAGAGTCATTGGACAGGTTTATAGAGCAAAGAAAACAAAAAAGCAACGTAACACCATAGACATAAAACTGGAACTTTAATACAACAAAAACAAGAACAGGATAAACGCTTTCGGCATGTGCCTTCCTCAGATTCTGAAAACAATTCCTACACACAACTATTTAAGAACCAGCTAACCAATCTAGTTAAAAGGCAATTAAGCAATTAAAAAATGAGGCAATAAAACATAGCAACACTTACTCCCCATTTGCATAGTGCACTTGTAACAAAAACATGTTTTAAAATAACTTAGATCCAAGCTTAGAACAAAACTACATTTTGTTAGAGACAATCAGCATAGAATATTAAAACTTATAGTAAATAAATAAAAGACTGCTGTCATAACCATTATACAGCTTGTAAATCTGTTAAAAATTCAGAGCTCATAATGTTAACATAGCAGATTCACAACCATAATTTTAAAGAAGCAACAGTCACAGCCTGATATGCAACAAATAACTATTGTCATTGCATAGAAGTCTGGTGAACACTCAGAATTTATATTATGAACAAAATAGACACAAAACTCCCCCATTAATAGCAGCATACACTATAACTCCAAACTTAAAAGATGTCATGTTCAGATCTCTCAAAGAAATGAAAGCCTGCATAAACACCTATTGTTTTTGTTGTATTAAAGTTCCAGTTTTATGTCTATGGTGTTATGTTCCTTTTTCGTTTTCTTCTAATTTGTGTACTGGAGCATTCTTTGGTGGTGCTACTGGATTTTGGTACAGGTTTATGGAGTGGGCCGCAATAAAATAAATGCTGTGGCAAGCTTATATGGCCAAAAAAATGGGAACTGGGGTAATGCATGGCCTTCTTATAGCTAAGAGTGCCAAGGTATATATAGCAATCAATATACATATCGTGGGGACCTTTCAGAGACAGACTGGGGACATGCTGGGTATCTCACTGGCTTTTGCCTCTCGGATACTGCAGCAGTTCTTCAATTTACCCTTAGCAAGTGTGGATGAGAATATCTATTTCTCAGTGTCACCAAGGACTGACCCAATACCATGCATGTCTTTTACAGAATGGTATATTCTCTGTGTGATAGATTGCATCCACCTTTGTAAAAGGGCCCCACTTGGACCTCAGGAGGAGAGGTACCATAACAGGAAGGGTTACAATTCTATCAGATGCCAGGTAAGCATGTGATGCATTAGGGTGCATCATGAATGTATTTGCACAGCATACTGGTAGTGCCTGCTATTCTTTACATGTCACACAAGTTCACTGTACCACTCACATGTGTTACCTGAGTTCACTGTACCTCTCATGTGTCACACAAGTTCACTGTACCTCTCACATGTCACACAACTTCACTGTGCCTCTTACACTTGTCTCACAAGTTCACTGTACCACTGACACGTGTCAAACAAGTTCACTGTACCACATACCTGTGTCACATAAGTTAACTGTACATCTTACACATGTCACCCATGTTCACTATACTTCTTACATGTCACACAAGTTAACTGTACCTCTCACATGTCACACAACTTTACTGTACCTCTTACACTTGTCTCACAAGTTCACTGTACCACTGACATGTGTCAAACAAGTTCACTGTACCACATACCTATGTCGCATAAGTTCACTGTATGTCTTACACGTGTCACACAAGTTCACTGTACTTCTTACATGTCACACAAGTCAACTGTACCTCTCACGTCACAACTTTACTGTTTCTCTTACACTCGTCTCACAAGTTCACTGTACCACTGACACATGTCAAACAAGTTCACTGTACCACTTACCTGTGCCGCATAAGTTCACTGTACATCTTACATGTGTCACACAAGTTCACTGTACTTCTTACATGTGTCACATAAGTTCACTGTACCTCTTACATGTCACATAAGTTGACCATACCTCTCACACCTGTCACACAAGTTCACTGTACCTCTTACAGTTGTCACACAAGTTCACTGTACCTCTTAATGTCACATAAGTTCACTGTACCTCTTACATGTCACACAAGTTCACTGTACCTCTTACATGTGTCACACAAGTTCACTGTACCAGTTCTTTCTGCATGGTAGAATTCCTCACAGTCACCTAGTTGGCAATTGCATGCTCTTACAATGTTGACAACCAGTTATTTCTCCCTCTCTCTTTCTCTCTCTCTCTCTCTCTCTATATATATATATATATATATATATATATATATCAGTATAGGTTGAGCTGACTAATCCCCCCTTGTCTTGTTGTGTCCCCTCCCTGTTCTGTTTTTCCAGGTGACATAGGCTACCTACTCAAATCTGGCTAATCAAACCAGTCTGTAACCCTCAAGGAGCTGCTAAGAAGCACTTTAACACCACTTTGTCACAGACATAGTCATTGAGTGAGTGTATGGCCTGCTCTAAAGCCAGTTTCTGTTGCCTGGCCAAGTTGAGGGTGCCCTTCAGTATGAGCCTGCTACTGCATTCATTCTGCACAACATAACCATGTGGTCTGATCCACAAATGCCACAGCCAATCACTGAATGTGGGAGTGCAGGTCTCTGTATTGTTTGTCCCACCAGTAATGATGGTGATGACGGCAAGCCAATAGCAGCACCAAGCTAACTCTTCCAGTAGACTCATCCATGATACATGGCTGTGCACATGAAGCGGTGGAATATAATCAACAAGCATAGTCCATGAGATTCAATATGTGACTATGTGAAGTTACATCGATAATACTTGGTGCATGCAATGTTATTTGTTAGCTCTGTGGAGTTGTGCATAGTCAACATACACTGTGCATTAGATATTTCTCCAAATATCATAAACAAAATATGTTATCAAATGGAATTAGCCATCGTCATTTGCATGGTTTGGTCAGTGCACAAATTCTAGTTATAGTGACCAACTTGCAGGACTGGAAAGGAGCAGGTATTTCAGCTGTTTAATAAAATGAGTTTTGTTTCCATCATGAAATATGTCATTGCTATTGGTATTCTCCATTTATTCATTTTTCAGAACTTTGAAATATATTAACTGCAATAAACAGCCTGTTGCTGACTTGCATTTCATTTTATGGTAAATAAAACCATTTGGTTGTGTTATAATATTAATTACACTTCACTACCAACTATTTAATACTACTGTTACCTGCTGTTGATGCCATTACTTGAGCTGCATTACCATGGTCATAATCAAGCTTGTCTGGTAGCGTTTTCAGCCAGAAATGTATTTACAAAATGTATTGCTTAAAGGTTGCATTACCAGGGGCTATTGCAGCACCTTTCAGTAGTACATGTAAAATGATACTAATAAGGTATCCTCTCTCCTCCAGTCTATCCTTCAGAATGTACCTGAGACTGGCATGCCTCCAGCTAGCACAAGACCAAAACCTAAAAGTGCTATCAAAAGCTAAAAATACTGTACTGATGGGTCCTGCTAATATCTCTGAATGCATCTTAAATATCATGAATAGTGATTTAGCCACACCAATAACAATGCTGTTCAATCTCAGCCTCCATATAGGTTTTGTACTAAGGGAAAAGAGAACAGCTACAGTCATTCCCCTACATAAGGAAGGACCTTCCACAGACCCAAGTGATTACAGA
Source organism: Protopterus annectens (assembly GCF_019279795.1). Lineage (NCBI taxonomy): Eukaryota > Metazoa > Chordata > Ceratodontiformes > Protopteridae > Protopterus > Protopterus annectens. The sequence continues at coordinate 692,396,131 of NC_056730.1, read as the reverse complement.
CCCATAAGTCTGACCAGCCGCATATGAAAAGCCATGGCAAGACTTATCATGGAATTAATCACTCAGAGCATAGGGAACCTCCAAGAACTGCTCTCTTATCAGTTTGGATTTGTCAAGAGCAGGTCATTCTTACTCAGCCTATAGGAATTTTTTGTAAAGGTTAAGAAGACAATGGATGATGGCAAAATTGTACACAGCACATACCTCAACCTGGCAAAAGCTTTAACACAGCTCTCCACTCAGGCATAGTAGAAAAGATAAATAGACTGTGAATAAACCCCTTTGTGACCTGCTGGATTGCCAACTGGCAAACAGTTAAGATGCAGATAATCAAAAAGAGGAAGTTACCAGCACAAAGAGACCAGTCACCAGTGGAGTTCCCCAAGGTTCTGTGCCAAGGCATCCACTTTCTGAAGCTAATACCAAATGGTTCTGGCTGACTAAGTTTGCAGATGACTACAAGCTAGGGACAGATGAATCCCCAAATGACTTAGTCAACTTGTAGAAAGGTTTGTCTCAAATAAAAATCTGCCCCCATATGCAATGTCAGAATAAACTCAGTCATATCCCCTTGGCTAATAACCTCCACTCACTCCCTAGTGGCTCATAGGGACAAAAATTGGAAGCTCTGGACCAAAACCAAACTGCCCATCCACCTACAACAATATAGACAACTTTGTAACCTTACTAAGAAAGCAATTAGCAATGACAAGAGAAACTACTACTCAAATCCCCCTGAAACACACCTACATAACCCAAAGAAATGCTGGCATACAATTAATCAAATCCTTCATTCAGGTAATCCATTCACTCCCCAACCAAGCCTCACTATCACTCCCTTCCAAACTGCTACTAACGTCAACTCTTATTTCATAGACTCCATTAGTAAACTAATCAACCATTCAAAGTCTAACTCCACCCCACCCAACACCCCTCCTATTAACCTCTAAAACCTCCTCTGTTTTCTACTTAAAAACTGTTTCCACCAGATACATAAATTCTCTGATCCTTAAGCTTAAACCTTGCTTTCCCGCAATAGATGTTCTCCCTCCACTTTTTCTCCAACTAGCTTCCAACTCCTTAGCCCAATCCATCTCTATTCTCATCAACCAATCTATTACTGAATCCAAAGTCCCAGTCATATGGAAAAAGTTCTACACTCTTCCCATCCATAAAGGAGGTAACCCCACTGAACTATCCAACTATAGGCCCATAGCAATTCTATCACCCCTCTCTAAGATCCTGGAAAAATGTGTACACAAACAAATCCTACAATACCTCACACAAGAGAACCTAATCACCCCCACCAAACATGGATTTTGCCCTGGTAATAGCACCTCTACTGCTCTCATCTCCTTCATAAACACCATCTCACAAGCTAGAGACCAGAATAAACTAGTCACCTGCCTTTTTCTTGACTTCTCAAAGGCATTCAACATCGTCTCCCACTCCCTCCTCTTAGATAAACTCTCTCAATTAAACCTATCCTCTGCCACTATCTCCTGGTTCTCTAGTTACCTCAGCAACTGTTTCCAATCTGTCAAATGGAGCTCCGCTATCTCCGCTAAACTCCCTCTACAGATGAGAGTACCACAAGGTTCAAATCTAGGACCACTGCTGTTTAATATTTTTACTAATCAATTGTCTGCCTCTACCCTGCCCTCATCACTAGTGCAGTATGCTGATGACTCCACAGTCTTCACCTCTGCTGATATCCTTCCTGAGCTCCATACTGCAACACAGGACTCTTTCTTGTCTATTGAAAACTGGCTCAACCAAAACCATCTAATCTTAAATCCAAAGAAGACCAATCTCTTACTCTTCATACCAAAAACAATAACTCACTTGAAACCATCCTTTACCATCACTTCCCACAATAACACACCCATCACAGTAGAAAGCCAAACCAAACTACTTGGGGTGATGATTGATGACCAGCTAAAATATGACCAGTATGTACTAAGTAACATTAAGAAAACCCATCAAAAACTTGGTTTCCTTTATAGAAACAAAAGCTTTCTCTCAAGTAAAGCTAAAACAGCTCTATCACATGCCTACCTATTACCAACCCTTCTTTACGGCTCTCAAATTCTGACCAACTTACAGACATCACTTATTTATAAACTAGAGTCCACCTACAACAAGGTAGCTAAATTTGCTGCTGAACTACCATACTCCTCTCATCACTGCTTGGCACTCAGAAAACTGAACTGGTTGGAAGACCATTCACAAACGCAAGATCAACATAGGAAAAAACCTTTATAGCTGATACCCTGCTGAAAACTGGAACAAACTACCACTTGACATCTGCCACATTAGACTCAAACACCAATTCAGAAAGGCAGTAAAAAATCACTTAAGCAAAAATAAACTATGTCCGTGCTATCTCCCCCCTGACTGACCCATGTCTCTAGGTCATTTAATCTCTCAGCTTTCTCCTACATCAGTGTATCCCTACCTTCCTCCTAATCTCTCTTCATTCCATTCTGCATGCCATCTTTTTTATCTCTCTGCCTCTAACCTACAGTCATAAAATCTTTCCTATTTGACCACCTCTTCTCCCTTCACAGCCAGTTTAATCTGTATTGATGTCGAACTATTCTACAGTTGCATGACTAAGGTTAGAAACACTTACTTACTTAACTTAAACTGCGATGTAACCACTGTTCTTTAGGGTTGCCACCAATCCGTTTTTTTTCTGGACTATCTGGAAATCAAATTGATTCTCCGGTAGTGCGGAAAACACTGTACAAACTCCAGTGTTCTGTTTCAAAAAAGGAAACAGACTATTAGAATCTGTTGAATCGGTTGATTTACTTTGCTTTTTTACAGAAAAGCATAGTAAACCAGCTGAAAGCAGGCATCAGGAATGGAAAAAGTAGGCATTCCCACATGCTGATGTCACAGTGACTTTACAAAATGGGTGGAACACGGGCAGGGAGGGGGTGAGATTGGGCAGGGTTATGAGTGATGCGAGGGGTGTGGTCTTACTCTGGTTTTAGCCACAACAAAAGGTGGTAACCCTACAGTGTTCTTTGCTTTGTAGATTTTATCTGTATTATTTTTTTTTTACTCTGCACTGTACCTTCAGTACATGCTGGTATGTAGAGTCTAATTGCTATTCATATTAAACCTGCTTTTGTATATATCTACTGGAAACTGTGTATAACTAAGTCAGCTTAATTGTATGTATTAACTGTGGAGCTTTTCTCCCTGGGTCTCCACTGAAAAAGGGCTCTGTCCCAGCTGGATCAACCTGGTCAACACATATCAAATAAGTAAATAAGTAAATAAATAAATAAACCTATTATCCTACAGACTGGTAAGAGATGACCTGTGTTTGTCATACAGGGCATCCTCCTAACTAATACTGATGGATTTACTGAGCATCAGCAAGTCAAATGGCACCAGAAATGCTCAGTCTAGGGATCTATACCTATTCTGTAACATCAATAGAACAGTTTGGCAGGACAGGTTTATCTTGCAGAAGATACCACTGCTCTGAAATAGACTGCCCATCCACATAAAACAAAGTTCATCCCTGTCCTTATTCAAGTACAACGCAGATCAATGGATGGGCAACAGAAGATTTACCCCAAGACTTCCACCTGTACTGCTAATGGACATAAGAAAATTCTAAATGCTTTATCCCATACATGGGTCCCCTCAAATTATCTATGGTATGATCCCAGTTATTCTCATTAGGAGTAGTATATATTTATCGAACATGGAATGGGTGAGGCCAATCTATAACCAAGCAGATAGGTTATTTTGAACACAAAAAGGGAAATTGGCTAGGCTTAAAATGTCCCACAACAGCAGCTAACCTAGTACTTAACATGAGCCCATGAACCGATGTATTGAGGACTTCGAGATACAGCATGTTTCTCAACTTCTGCAACTGAAACATTCACATTTATAGGTTATAGGGTGAGGCAGGGAAGGGGGCTGAAGTTATTGAACTGCATATTGTTAATTTTATTTGCAATAATGTAAACCGCACTAGAGAAATGCAGATGGTGTATAACTATGTGGAAACCTGAAGAGTGTAATCAAAACAAAATACGGAGTTTAGAAATGCATACGGACTTACTGACGTGTGCATGTAACATGTACTTTTGTGATGTAGAACATGTATTAGTTTTTGCTTATAATGCTTTTCAACCTGGGGCTCCATCAGGATATGGTCATACACAGGGGCAGTAGGAGTTTTCTGGAAAAACAATCATAAAAAAATACATTCCTGAAATCAGACAAGCTCTACAGCCATGTGACAAATTAGTGTGAACAATTAGAGGCAGCCCAACTGTATGACTTAAACTGTCTTGATTATTTCAGCCATGAAAGCCCTGAGAACGTGACTAGAAAGATTTGGAAAACAGTGCGTTTCCAAATACGAAGAACCATGCCTCTCTATTTCATGACAGGAGGCTATGGTGCGGCAAAAGTAAGTGTCCCACTGTCAGAAAGAAAAGGCTAGAACTAGGAAACAGTGGATGAGTCAAGTCTTCTGCTGTGAGCTGTCAATCAAAGCAACAACAGCTCAGAATACCTTTAGCACTTTGACAGCTAGGGAGGTGAAGTGTGAAGGGGGAGGGGAAATGAGCTGAAGAACTACAACTCAGGCATGACAAAAGAGTGCAAATAAATATCTCTGAAAAGAAGAAGCAGTAAAAAGCACTTTGAAAGTCTGTTCTCTGGCTTTATCTGTGTCTGTTTTTTAAATAATCATTGAACAGCAGGATATCTTAGTTAAAAATGACTGACTGAAAGACACCCGTGTATGTATGTATGTAAAATCAATGCAGTCACAGCAGCTTTTGAACAAAGAAGCCTCCTTGATGTAATGTGCTAAAGACAAAGACTGCATTGTGGGATACTTGGAGGATTAGGACAAATTCAAAATCTCTTCAGGATGTTAGACCCCATGTGTCAGACTCTGAAATTGCATATAAAAATATTTAAAAATCTGGAAATAGTCCCAGTGTGGTGGTAAAATATTGGAAACATCGAAACATGATGAACTAAACATGTTTTTTTTTAGTCTGTGGGTGCGGTTTTCCTTTAGTAATAGCAGTACAAAAATACATATGAAGACGTGGACGGCAATGGCAGTAATTCTTTTCAGCTTGTATGGAATGCTTCAAATTTGTTTACAGGTACAGCAATTTCTGTGCAATTCTGACCTCCCTGAAACTCTCTATCTGCAAAACTGCCATAGCAGCAAACTTTTTGCAAGTAACTAAATTAATAGCTCAAGTCACTCACCCCTAACAAAGGTGTTTGCTGCATCTGAATGTGCTGACTGCAGAAGGTCAGTACTGCCTTCAATTATTTGTTTCCATTGCCAAAGCATTTTCTCATTTTAACATAGGGATTCATAACATTTCTCTTTTGCTGGATGGATTCCTTACCCACCTAATATCAGGAATTTAAACTTATCTGCTTTCTTTATCCCATGCTGTAGAGCACTGACATTTACAGTGCTATGTTTCATTTGTTACTATAGAAATTATAGAGGACAGAATAACATGCAAGATATTGGTGTTACATAGCAGAATTTGTATAGCTGTTTTGTCTAGCCAACACTGGGCAAAGCTTTCAAAAATATTAGTGCTACTAATCCCTTCTTTTTTGTTTTATTTTCTGTTATAACAGTACTTGGTCTCAGTGGGGACAAGAAAGGCTGGTTCCCTGGTTTACTATGAAGAATGGAAGGCAAACTAACATACAAAATAACAACAAAATGAACTTGAATAATTATTTAATGAGAGTCTGCAACCTGTCTGGCTGTCATACTTACAGTTATATTTAGTGGTCAGTACATACAGATCGAGTCAGAGTTATGCCATTTCCATAAAGATAGTCATGTAGTTAGTCAGTCATGATAAAGGAACTGTGATATTGCAAAGATGACAACTTTTGAACTTCTAAAAGACCTGAAACCGAGCCAATAGTTCATCAGTAAGTACTATGCTAGCTGCCCTTGTCGGCCATTTTAAACCTAACCAATTACATTAGAGGGTGGGAGCAATGGCTCCGCCCCTGTGGGCACCCAGATATGTGGTAGCCTGGACAGCCAACAGCCTCATCTTCAGGGCCAAGTGGAGAGTACAGTACAGAGGCAATTGAAAGGACCTTGAGCCTATATTAATGTCTCCTCCAGCTGGTGCAAGACTTACTGTAACTGTCTACTCTAAACACTGAGGCACAAGGGGCCTCAGTCTTCTTACCATTAGGGTCAACTTGCCCATGACCATCAGGACCAGAATAATACCACATGTGAGGCCCTCCTCACTAAACCCACAAATATTTGGCTGTGTCTCTATGTCTGTCTCCCTCTCTAATTGTCAGCCCAACATTCTCTTCCTGTCTGTCATGTCTGTCTTTTATGCTTACATAAAAAAATTCCTTAACTCTTACTTAACCCTCTCTCCAATATGCTCTGCTATTCTTCCTTTCCCAAATTCTCTTATAAAATATATTTGGAAAAATGCAGCTCTAGCCCACCAGAAACAAATGTGTAATATATCTACACACACTCACACATACACATATATATATATATATATATATTACTCATCTACTTCCACCTCCTCTAGCACAACCTCCTTAATGTATTCCATTTGTTTGCCCTTGTCTTGTCTGTTTCTCCCATTTTGTCATCTGTCCTATCTGTCCCCTTTCCAACCTTCTGAAAGCTACAAAAGGGTGCCCATATATGGATACCTTCAGACTGCATTCAAGTCTTCACACAGTTTTGATAAGCTGATATCCAGTAACAATTAGTCATAACCACAGCAAATTTTCATGAAAGATCTCAGGAGATCCATGCAACTTCGACTTGATGCCTGCTGTCAGCAGTAGCTGACACAGTTTGTGAATTTATGCACATGTAAAGACATTTTTGCATAAAACTACACCCTGTGTATGCAAAGTCAGATATATGAGAATGTACTGAACTTTCCCTAGAAAGGCTGAGAAGTTCCTAAACCTGCTATACTTGCTTGCACTTTGCTTAATTACATAGAGTCATAGAGTGAGTACAACTAGCCCTTTCATGTTATGCATTTGGCAAGCATGGGAGTTTGAATACCACCCTAAATACACACACATATCTATCTATCATATATATATATATATATATATATATATATATATATATATATATACATATATATATATATATATATATATATATATATATATATATATATTAAATATAGATATAGATTTAGATACATAGATATATATAGATATACACCTATATATGGATTCACTTCTTAATTTCGAAATACCAAAATCCCTAGGTTCAGAATATCGAATTCAGAACCTTGAGATCTTGGAATCTTGAAATTAGGAAGCCCCCTCCCCCCTCCAAAAGCAGTCAACACATCACAAAACATGTTTTTGCATGAGGGCAAGCCCCCCTGCACTCCCCCCACACCCCCGCTACTTAAATATACCAACTCCAAGATCGCACTACAGTGAGGAAAATGGAAATCTCACATTCCGTGCTGTATACCGATCTCCGTTCAGGATTTCAAAGTTTTAAAACTTCGATCATATGATCTTCGATCAAATGAATTTTGAAGTTTTAAGCTTCCAAATTTTGTAGAGGACCCACATATATATACATCTATATATATATATATATATATATATATATATATATATATATATATATATATATATATATATATATACACATATAAAATAAAGTCTCAAAATGCTGAAATTCAAAATACTGAAATCTTGAATTTGAATTTCAGTATTTTGAGACTAGAATGTCACCACCTCAAAAACATGAAACTACAAAATAATGAACTATGAAAATATCGAAAGATAACAAAACACAAATAAATAAATATCCAACCCTTCCCCAAAACAACATGAAAAGTAAATAAATAAAAACCATAACACCACCATATGTTTCTGCAGGGGGACAAGCCCCCAGCACCCCCCACACCCCCACACCCTGCTACTTATATATATATATATATATATATATATATATATATATATATATATATATACCAACACAACTCGAAAAAAAGAAACACAAACTTTCCCTCATTTGCCCTACACTCCTATTGCAGTCATATTTACACTCACTACTACACACACACACACACACACACACACACACACACACACACACACACACACACACACACACACACACACACACACACACACACATGAATTAGAGAAACTGAGATTTGACAAATTGCAGTTTCAAATAACTGCACTTTCGACATTGTAGTCTCGAAATTTTGAGATTAGACAGTGGACCTATATATATATATATATATATATATATATATATATATATATATATATATATATATATATATATATTTGTGTGTATGTATACATATATATATATATATATATATATATATATATATATATATATATATGTATGGGTCTACTTTGTTTCATTGAAATCTCATTTCACTGAATTTGATATCACGTTGACCAAATCGCTGAAAGCTGAAGTTACTGAAAACACATTTCACTGAAGTGAAGTACTGGCACTGTGTAGAGTACTGTAAGGCAAGTAAAAGGTATATGACCTCTTCATCACTGTAGTCTGATCCTGGAGTTAGTTTATATAGTTAGGGTGGGTGTGGGGAGCACAGTCACCCACCTAGTTTGGTTTTATATTATATTTCACCAAAAGCTTCAAAATAATACATTTTAAACCACAGACATGCATACTTACAACTCCCATAACTAACTCTTTCCAGAAGACAATATATACCCAAACTAAGTGGGGGGCTATGGTCCTCCCACCCCCTACCTATATATACTAACTTTAGGATATGTAGACACAGAGTGCCTTTTCAGGGGTGACCTGGGAGCAATGTCTGCTTAAGTGACTTTCTCAAGGTCATACAGTAAGCAAATGAGGGCTGAAGGAATCAAACCCTAAACCCAAGGATCTACAGCTCAGAGTGTTATCCCTGACTTAACCTGCTATACCAACTGCAAGACTCTCTTTCTCTCTAAATGAGTGTCAAACATTGTATCAAATGTACAGTGACCTGACATGCAGTAGGTTGATGCCAAATGGACAGCACAGACAGGCAGTTGACAAGTGTGTGAGATCACGAAAAATCAAATGTAAATCACACAAAACCAAGAATGTGTAGCAGACCTTCGGACTTCCTAGAGGAGATCCAGAATCTACACCGTATGTTCATTGAAAGAGGTTACCCTGTCAACTTGCTCAATTCTCTAACGGATGAAATTCTAACCAAAAGAGACACTTTATACCCTCCACTGCTTGGACGTACACAAGTGCAGATTCCCAATCTTACACAACAACAAAATAAAGAGAAGGATGGTAATTTCATCTACACTTTCTCTGACAACTCCGAACAAATTGAAACTATTGTTTCCAAATATTGGTTTGTGCTGGCCGGAAATGATGACTTCAGGAACATTATTCCAACTAAACCCAATTTTGTTAGGAAGAGGGGGCAAAACCTCAAAGAAATCTTTGAGAAAAAACTTCCAACAACTACTCACAACCTACAACACAACAAAGGCACCTTCAAATGTGGTGCCTGTAAGCAGTGTCCTCTTATCACAAACAAATCTCACATTTACCTAAAATCTAGACACACTCACATCAGATCTCCTGGCCACTTTTCATGTGGAACTAAAGGGGTGGTCTACATCGGGCTCTGCATCACCTGTGGTGCCTTTTACATAGGTAAAACCGAGAGAATTCAGGAAAAGGTTGTACGAGCACATTTATGACATTGAAAAGAAAAAGGAAAGTAATGCCTTTTTCAAACATTCACTTACATGTCATAATTACAAACTTTCCTTCATGATTCTTGAGCAAGTGAACCCTAGCACTAGAGGAGGTGATTGGGAATCCACCCTGGAATACAGGGAGCTGATCTGGCAGCTCAGGTTAGATGCAGGCAGGCCTCCAGGGCTAAATGGTACACTTAGCATAGGCTCAGTGTTGAAGCTCAGAAGAGCCAGACTGTAACATGGTTTTCTACAACATTACCACCTCACACCCCACTTTACACACATTTTATACATATCTTACAACTCACCAACTGGGTGCCATTTATTTGTATTATGATATCATTCTCATATGATTAACAAGAATGTAATACCCACATTTTTAGCCTACTTTATATTGCTGATTTTAAATCTATTTGGTTTGTATACAATCCCCACTTTTATTTTTATTCTTACTTTTACTTCCATTTATATTTTTAACACTGCTTTTTTTTCTCTTCATTGAACAATTCATGTATGTAACTTTACAATGGTACCAACACGGTACATTAGTTATGCACCATGGTACAAGCAGTGCAGACTTCAAACATTCTTCATGCACACTTGACTGAGTTGTTTATTTATTTGCTTATGACACTTCTAATTGATTTCTTTAATGAGACCCAGCTGCAATCAAGCATGTGATCAACCAAGACTCTTATTTAAACAGTAGCTTCTTTTGAAAGAAACTGTTTGTGACTTGATAAAGCTTGGTATTACCCAAGCGAAAGCGCTTGTCTTATACTGCTGTTTCTCACTTTGTTAACCCTTGGATTTTATCATCTAACAGTCGAATAAAGGAATTGCCTTTTTATCGAATTATTGTCTTCATTTGGCGGTCTTGGAGTTTCTTCCTGGTTTTGTGTGATTTACATTTGATTTTTCGTGGTTTTGCTCTACACCATGACCGCTGCAGTGGAGACGTTCGATCCTGCGGTTACACCGCATTTGCTTCAGGACGTAGGCAATCAACTTCCGGTTTCACGTACTGAATTCAACGAGGTTCTAAACATGCTAGCTGAACTAAAAGGGCTGCTGCATGCACAACAAAACGCCAACACTAATGCCAATAACTCTGCATCCTCGGCTGACACTCAGACCAACAAAACGTACGCATTGGACTTGCATGGCAAAAGAACGATTTTGGACACCACCACGCATGTAGATGCGGATGCCCACAACAACGCCTCCAACACCAAGTCTACCAACTCCACTCGATCGAAACGAGGGAAGGAGAAACCCAAGGATTTTAATTTCACTGATTGGGCTAACAAACCCTTCAATTTCCAAAAAGGTACTGTTCGTTCTATTAATTCCACTTCAATTGAAGGGGATTTTGATGACTTTAAAAACAAATTGTATGGGTTGAGAAGCAACCAAATGGAAATAGACTACTTGTATGAATGTGTTAATGTTAAACGTATCCCGAAGGGATTACGTTTTTTAAATTTCCAAATTATGTTAAACATGGCACTGCACAATACAGACAAATGTGTGACATATTTGATAAGGCAGGGATTGAAATTATGAAGCTAATGATTGTAGAATATGAAAGTAAAGCCAATATGTTAAACACTGAACTGAATGCTTTACATCAGTTGGTTGCTTCTGACAACCATTTCTCCATGGTCAAACACGAATATGACAAGGTGTTTGATGATGTTGATTCATTTTGTAATAAGATTATGAATCGAAAAATAAGAAAGCTTGAGAGGGATTTACATGAATACAGGAATGATTTAGCATATCCCTGTCACAACAAATTTTCTAAAAATGCCAGATTAACCAGTACCCCTGACAATGGTGGAGATGATGTTTTTCAGCCAGACACCCACCACGCTCCACGTAGGAGCGAGCGTTTGGCTGAAAAAGACAAAAGGCAACGTGAGCAGGATTTTCCCATACACCCCGGGAGGCCCGGGGCATGGGGTCCCAAACCACAGAGGACAGGGTGGAGGTGGACGAACAAACAATACTAGAGAATATTTTTCAAGATGTTGTAAATTCCTCCGATCAAATCTGCCCCAGCACTGAATCTATGGACCCTGCTGTCCCGCTTAGCACCAACATCACTGCAACCGAACATGCCCACTGCACTATCTTTAGGAAAAATGATTTCACCATTTACAACTACACAGACCTTGTAGTCAATGACACAGCTTTTAATCTTTTCACCAAAGGATTTCATTTTGTCCCCACCAACAGAGCAAACTTGGCTCAGTTACTAGTTGACCTTAAGTTATTCATCAGAGGACTTAACCTCAAACACTTCTTCAAAGGACAAACCTGGCAACCTACAGGATTGTGTAGGAAAAGCATTTTCAATCCCCCCACGCACCCACTTCTTAGACTGTATGAGGAACTAATTGAACAGGATCTACGAAACATGTATGGTAACCCCCCGAGACCGCACCTAACCAACTTGAATACTGAACATTTTGAATATATCAACAAATTGTTTGAAGAACACATCAGAATCATGAAACCTGATAAAGGTGGTGGTGTGGTTCTCATGTATGAGTCCGCTTATGAAGCCAGTATGCATCATGTTTTACATGATGACACCCAGTATTGTTTCATTTCTCGGAACGAATACAATATCGCACTTGCAAAAATCAAATCCTCCTTATATGACAACTTACTGCAGGGATTTATAAACGAAAAACTTTACAATTTTTTGATTGTTAACAAACCAACCATTCCGGTCATCTTTGGAATCCCAAAGACACACAAGGGCATCAGCCCGTTGATTTTTAGACCTATTGTCTCGGGTGCAGGTGGTGCGACTGAACCCATTGCCAAGTTTATTGACTATGTTACTAAGCAACACATTCATGCTCTTACTCATGTGTGCAAAGACTCATGGGAATTCTTAAAACTTTTCCCTGTTACCAATTGCCCCCCCTCCTCCCTTTTGGTCACCATTGACATCAAAGACCTCTTTTCCAGCATTCCCCACTCGACAGGGTTAGAATGGTTTGCTGACTTTTTCACCAAAGAAACCAACTTGGGCAACAACTTCATCAATTTAATCATTGACATCATGAACATGGTTTTAAACAACAACTACATTTTTTCAATGGGGAACTATTTAAGCAGTTAAAAGGAGTGGCGATGGGTGCCTCTTGCGCTACCAATTATGCCAACGTGGTACTACACAGATGGGAGCAAGAGTATATATTTGGCACGACCTGGGCACAGTTTCTCACCTTCTACTGCAGATACCTTGATGACATCTGCCTCATTTGGAAAGGCACTGAGGACCAGTTATCGGCCTTCCTGCAGCACATCAACAGCACTACGGAGTTCTTGACCTTCACACACAATATTAGCTATGAAGAATTGCACTATCTTGACGTCACTATTCATAGGGACCCTCAATCTTTGGAACTACATTCCAAGGTTTACAGGAAACCCACTTTCTCTAACTCTCTACTACACTATGAGAGTCAGCACCCGCTTCACCAAAAGAAAGGCATAATAAAGGGACAACTTATAAGAGCATCAAGAATGTGTAGCAGACCTTCGGACTTCCTAGAGGAGATCCAGAATCTACACCGTATGTTCATTGAAAGAGGTTACCCTGTCAACTTGCTCAATTCTCTAACGGATGAAATTCTAACCAAAAGAGACACTTTATACCCTCCACTGCTTGGACGTACACAAGTGCAGATTCCCAATCTTACACAACAACAAAATAAAGAGAAGGATGGCAATTTCATCTACACTTTCTCTGACAACTCCGAACAAATTGAAACTATTGTTTCCAAATATTGGTTTGTGCTGGCCGGAAATGATGACTTCAGGAACATTATTCCAACTAAACCCAATTTTGTTAGGAAGAGGGGGCAAAACCTCAAAGAAATCTTTGAGAAAAAACTTCCAACAACTACTCACAACCTACAACACAACAAAGGCACCTTCAAATGTGGTGCCTGTAAGCAGTGTCCTCTTATCACAAACAAATCTCACATTTACCTAAAATCTAGACACACTCACATCAGATCTCCTGGCCACTTTTCATGTGGAACTAAAGGGGTGGTCTACATCGGGCTCTGCATCACCTGTGGTGCCTTTTACATAGGTAAAACCGAGAGAGAATTCAGGAAAAGGTTGTACGAGCACATTTATGACATTGAAAAGAAAAAGGAAAGTAATGCCTTTTTCAAACATTCACTTACATGTCATAATTACAAACTTTCCTTCATGATTCTTGAGCAAGTGAACCCTAGCACTAGAGGAGGTGATTGGGAATCCACCCTGGAATACAGGGAGCTGATCTGGCAGCTCAGGTTAGATGCAGGCAGGCCTCCAGGGCTAAATGGTACACTTAGCATAGGCTCAGTGTTGAAGCTCAGAAGAGCCAGACTGTAACATGGTTTTCTACAACATTACCACCTCACACCCCACTTTACACACATTTTATACATATCTTACAACTCACCAACTGGGTGCCATTTATTTGTATTATGATATCATTCTCATATGATTAACAAGAATGTAATACCCACATTTTTAGCCTACTTTATATTGCTGATTTTAAATCTATTTGGTTTGTATACAATCCCCACATTTATTTTTATTCTTACTTTTACTTCCATTTATATTTTTAACACTGCTTTTTTTTCTCTTCATTGAACAATTCATGTATGTAACTTTACAATGGTACCAACACGGTACATTAGTTATGCACCATGGTACAAGCAGTGCAGACTTCAAACATTCTTCATGCACACTTGACTGAGTTGTTTATTTATTTGCTTATGACACTTCTAATTGATTTCTTTAATGAGACCCAGCTGCAATCAAGCATGTGATCAACCAAGACTCTTATTTAAACAGTAGCTTCTTTTGAAAGAAACTGTTTGTGACTTGATAAAGCTTGGTATTACCCAAGCGAAAGCGCTTGTCTTATACTGCTGTTTCTCACTTTGTTAACCCTTGGATTTTATCATCTAACAGTCGAATAAAGGAATTGCCTTTTTATCGAATTATTGTCTTCATTTGGCGGTCTTGAAGTGTGTGAGATCAACAATCCTTGGGTAGGGGAATATTTCCTTTCTCTGAGAATTGTGTGATCTCAGAGTTAGTATATATAATTAGAGTGGGGTGTGGAGAGCACAACCTTTGGTTTACTCTGCTCTGGGTAATCCCAGAGAATGGCAGAACATGTCTTTTTGAGTGTGTTTGACATTATGTCATCAATCTGTAGGGTGTTAGGATACTCTATGTTCGATACTGTGTCCTACACCCATATATCTATATCTATATCTATATCTATATCTATATCTATATCTATATCTATATTTATGATTGAAAGCTATTGATAATAATAATGCTGAGACTGCTGCAAGCTGATAGAAGCAAATGGAGTACATTTTAGCATTCAGAGAATTAAAACAGTTTTGCGTGTTTTTTGCTCTTTAACTGAAGCTGAAGGCATTAATTTAAGGCATTCTTATAGTCTGCATTGTTTTTTTTGGTTTCTCTGCTGGGCCTTCACATTTTTCTGAGTTTGGATCCATCCCACCCTCTCTATTCCTGTTTTGGTTTTATGCTTGGAGGCTTTTGAGCTGCCTGCTCCTACTGTATAGCTTGCACTGGAAGGTCCTCCCAGTTTTATCTCCTTTGCTCATCTTACTGGTTACTAACACAAGAAACTGTGAAGGCTCTCCCCTTAGACTGTTAGTGTACTTTGAACTTGACTTGACATGTCTGTGTTCCTCTTTGTAGATCTGCCTGCCTTTGAATCACCTTGAATTCTTGTAGCTAGTTGTTAGACTTGTTTCTGGTTCTTTTTCAGCTGTGGCTAACTGAAGTTTGTTCTTACATTAAGAAGATGGGGACTGGTAGTCTAGTGTCAGTAGTAAAGTTGCCTGGTCAGTTGAGTTGGAAAATGCAGAGGGAGGCTTAATGTGAGAATTACTTGTAGCTAGTTACTTGATTTGTTTCCAATACCTTTTCACTTTTGTCCATCTAAAGAGTGTTTTTACATTAAGAAAGCTGGGGCTGCCATTCTAGTGGGAGAAAAAAGGTAGCCTGGTCTGTCCAAGATGAAAACAACAAAGGGAGCTGAAAGTGACAATTACTTGTAGCTAGTTGGCACTTTTCACGTTTGGGTAACCAAAGTGTGTTTTTGCATTAAAAAAGACTGGGGCTGCTATTGCAGTGGCAGTAGTAAAGTAGTCTGGTCAATCCTAGTGGGAAACACACAGGGTGCTTAAAGCCAGATTGTGTCATTAGCCAGAGGGCTCTTTAAGGATTTTGTTGAGTGTTAATCAGCACTTGAAAGTTACTTTTGCTGTTCTTTTACATTAAGAAGTACCTAGATGATCTATTTTATGGCAGAAGGTATTTACCTTGTCTCTCTTTTTTGGGAAGCAGTCCAGGTAGCTTAAAATATAGTCATATATTGGTCAGGAGTTAGTTTTTAACTGTGTCTTTCGGCTATAAATTAGGCATGTTTTCATGGAATTGTTCACTGCTCATTGTTGGTTAGCAGTTCACTGTCTAGTACCAAATTTATAAACCTAGTTCCTCGGAATTTAACCCATAACAACGAAAGGCTTTGTGTGGAGCTAAGCTTAGGACAGCTATATAGTGTCACACAGCACTAAGATCACAGCACTTTCTAACATCTAGCTTTCACCCTAGACACTGCTCTGGTGATCTCAGTAAAACCAAAACACTATACCATAAAAATCCCTCTCCAATACAGGTCCTGACAACATGGATTTGCAATTTCCTAATGTCTCTGTGGTCAGCTTGGTGATACGGGCATCCTGAGACAATGTAACAATTGTCTTTTGTATTCAGACATAATTTTAATCCTAAAAGAAACTAACACAGTATGCAAGAGATGTACTTGCATAACTTCCCTAAAGGCAAAAATCTCACTTACAAACAAGGTTGTCAAAAACACACACGCATTACATCATTCCAACGGTTTACTTTATTTTGTTAGGTAATGAAATGCATGATCGTGCATATGCGAAACTCTAAATAGTGAATTACGGAATCCTTGTGAACCCAAATATCAAAAATGGTTTGCTGGAAACCCAGATTCTACCATTTTTGAACTGCATCACAACAGTACACTCCCTGTGACATTTAGAAGACATCACTGGGTGTCTCCAAACACCGTTATGCTTGGTCATCATCATGGATTTGCCCTTTTCCACACTGTAGTGCAATCTCAGAGTTAGTATATTTAATTAGGGGGGATGTGGGGGAAAAGCCTCCAGTTTGATAGGTTTGTAATCCTGTCTCATTTCTGCTTGGTCAAGAGAAGTGAAGTGGAGGGTTTTCATGGAAGAATGTATTTTGGGAATTCCAAAAATCTTTGGAATAATGGGCCACTGGCCTTTCAAAAACTCATGGAATGGTAAAGAAATGTTGTCAAACAGTAGCCACACATCCAACTGAATATTAATTGCCCTATAGGCCATGTTGATTTCATTGGCTGACACGATCTTGTAAACCAAATCATCACCAAGTAGGGAAGTCATTCTACCAATGTAGTCCATGAGGTCCATGACAACCAAATCCCCGTCCTTGTCTGGCTTATGATTGGTTCTCTGTTACACTTTATTAGCATTTTCCATCTGATTGGTGTTTAAGCTATATGATCCCCATTTGTTTGTTCACCCTGTGAGAGGTCTACCATTGGATGAAAGTAACAATTATGTATTCTGACTGTCAGGAACTTATGATAGGTTCTCTGTTCATATGTTATTAACATTTTCTATGTGATTTGTATTTATTTTGCCAAACTGATTGGTTCTATTATGGGGAGTTGTCAATCTATATATTTTTATGGGTCACTTCCTCAGTTTTGTTCATGGTTCTGATGATGTCTTATTGATGAAAGCGCTTAACCTGTATGTTTTTTGACATGGATTTTTATTAAAAGTCTGTTTTTCGAGTGCTAACTGGTCATTTTGTTATTTTGATATTTTTTACGTTCCAGTGCTGGTTCGGAGCTTGTTGTATTTATTATCCCTATATAAAAGGTTGCATTCAGGTCCTTAACAGTGAAACCTTGTGATATCCAATATATAGCTGGATTAACACTAGCAAAACCAAAATGGCCCATTTTGTCCTAGGAAACATTATTTTAGATGCAGTATCCTTTACTGAAATGTTTAGTTGTACAAGAAACATGGAGTCCAGCTACATACATAAACTTCTCTTCACAAGTTGGGGAGACTCTTAGCTCCAGGTGTCAGTCAGCTGATCGTTCTGACTACAGTGCTTGAGCTATATTTCTGGTAGAAATCAAGAATTTTGAAATATATTTTATTTGATTCTTAGCTAGAAATTATGGAAGTGCTGTTGTAGATGTTACTGGGGATGCTGACATGCTTTCTACTGTTTATTCTTAACTTTTTCTACATTAGTTTGAGGGCATTATGGAAGGCATAATGTTGGCATGAGTACAGTGGAAAGTGTGCAGATTGATTTGAAAGTATTTTGCACTGAACTTAAAGAAGCAAAAGCAAAAGCTGAATTGAAAGATGATCGTGTGGTTTGTGTGTTGAAAAGTGTTTGCATGCTATATGCTCGATACCCTTGCTCAAACAGGCAAGTGCTCAAAGTCCCACTAGTTCAATTTTCCATAACTATTTAGCTCTGGTACCCCTACCAGAACCCTAACTCTAACCCTAAAACATCCTTCCCATTCCCAACCCCTAACCCTAACAGCCTTTTCTTGTATCCTAACCCTGAAACCCCCTACTGACTCCCAACACCTGAAACTCCCTTCCCACTTAAAACTTCATTCCCACTCCTTAAACCTTAAAACTAAATCTCCCCCCCACTCCTTAAACCTAAAACTCCCTTTACACTCCCTAAATCTAAAACTGCTCTCCTCCTCCCTAAATCAAAAACTCCCCTCCCATTCTCTAAACCTAAAACTCCCCCTACTCCCTAAACCTAAAACTCCCCTTCCACTCCCTAACTCCCCTTCCACTCCCTAACCTTAAACTCCCCTCATTCTCAAAACCTAAAACTTTTTCTCAGTCTTTAAACCTAAAACTCCCTCTCCACTCCTTAAACCTTAAACCTAATCCTCCCTTCCCACTCCTTAAACCTTGAAAATAAAACTCCCTTCCCACTCCTTAAACATTAAACCTAAAACTCCCTTCCCACTCCTGAAACTGAAACCCCCTTTCTACCCCCTAACCCAAAGACTCCCTTTCTGATCAATAAAACTAATCTCCCTCTCCCTAAATCTAAAACTCCCTTCTCACTTTTTAAATCTAAAACTCTTCTCCCACTCCCTAAACCTAAAACACCCCTCCTACTCCCTAAACCTAAAACTCCTCTCACACTCCCTAACCTTAAACTCCCTTCTTACTCTTTAAACCTAAAACTCCCTTCCCACTCTTTAAACCTAAAACCTAAAACTCTCTTCCCACTCCTTAAACCTAAACTCCATCCTGTTTCCTAACGCTAAGACTCCCTCCAAGAGCAATAAAACTAAAAAACCCTTCCAATCCCTAAATCTAAAACTCCCTTCTCCCTCCCACTCCCTCACTAAGGGTGCTGCAATTAATTCTCACAAATTCAAATAATGTGCTGAAGCCATGGCACATGTTTATCTGAACTCAATGCGAGTTTGAGTGAAAGCAGCAGCCTACTCGAGGTACAAGATGCTTGAGTCTATGGTTTTGAGATAGTAGGTTTTGAGCCCTTAGGAGTTGAGTTGTTGGAGAACACCCTGATGTTTGCAACAGTGACAAAGCCTGAATGCTTTATAGTGGAAAGTCATGTAAATTTAATCTAGGCATACCTTACATTCGGTTTAAGTAATAATGTTGACAAAGTGACAAAATGGTAAATGGGTAATGCAAATGGAACAGCATTTTAAAATTACACTTTCACTGACAGGTGCTAAATAATGCAAAATGTCTAAAGATTATAAAACAGATTCTTGAAGTTATTAGAGAGCTTAAGTCTCTTTAATCTAGACAGGTCTTCTAATAGCTTTCATACTTGGTCTCTCTTTGTGACATACATGATCTCGAGAAAACTGATTGTGAGCCTTCCAATGAGTCAGCATTTAGTGAATATGATTAACGCTGCATTTTTGTTTAACTAAAGTCAGTAGTATTTAAAGCAGAAAAGGAATAACTTGCAGTGATTGCAAGCTCTTGTTGGTGTCCTTCAGAGCATAATAATGTTACATTGAAGATATTAGGGTCTGGTACAGAATTGATATGCCTGAATGTAATATAAAAGTATATGCATGAACAGATGTTTAGTATACTATAACCTCAGAGAACTATCATGAATAAATCTTTTGTTGACATTTGATATAAAGCAGATTATACTTTAATTCACGTTTATTAAAATGTTGCATTGCTGCATGTGAATTTATGCTTTAAGTGACAAAACGTCAATAAGCTTTATGTATAATGTCTTATTATAAGCCTTTCAGACACTTCCTTTTACAAATTCTATTTACTGAATTCTTTAATCAAGCAGTGACAAGGACCAGGTAAAGAACTAGTTTAACTTTTTGATGTTTGCATAGTTTCTTACAGCTAAAGGACAGGTAATTAAATTCCAAAATGGGGTTATCTTGCCATGTAACCTGGGCATCTGGCCAGGGTGCAAAAGCCAAAATCTTCCATGCATCCATATGTTCAACATATGACCTAACCTGTGGGTGTAAGGGGGACATAAGCAGACATATGAGTGTAAACCCTCAAACTATCTTGCCACCAGTCTGAATGCGTATCTCACACCTGTCAGTCTGCTCTAGGTGTGGTTGTTGGTACCACTGACCTTCAATGGTTCATATAAGTGCCTTGTTGGGAAACCTTCCTCTATTTTTCCTCAGTTTTATTTCTGTTTGTTTCTGTATTAGATGTCAGCTACCAGGGAAAAGTATGACTGAGGTAGATAGATTCTTTACAAGGATCTCCACTCTCAGTGCTTTTTTTGTTTAAGTACAGGGCACGACTACAGAATTGTATGATCTGTCAGCCCTTTGTTTCAAAGACAATTTGAACTAGACTTTTATCTCTTAATTCATACTTGGAAGCTCAGTGCCATAAACACCTCACCCAAGCAAAGATGGCTGACCATCACTCCGATATCCCTCCGGTTAAGAAGGCCTGATTTTGCAACTGCCCAGTCACATCCAAAGGTACCTGGAGAAGTCTCAGAACACATGGTATGCAAGACCCCTGCCCAGACTACAACCTTGACCCTGCAGGAGGCCAGTATGGTGTCTGAGGTTCCAACTTCCAAAATGACTGAATCTACTGAGATTGGTGAGAAGGGGGACTACCCTTAATAATTTTGGAATGACCCAAAAGCATACCACAAATCCTTGTTAGCAAGGAAATATTTGGGATCTTTGTTGAAACTCGTTAGGTGTTGGAGCCTTCTTATTTATTCAAAGTGGACTTTGCACTGAGAAAATAAATAAATAAATAAAAATGTTCTTCACATCCCCCCACAGACAACCAAAGAAAATAAGTGGATGCATTTCTCACAGGGCCTATTTAAGGAAATTATGGTGCTCATGCCACCAGCCTTTTCAAGACCTGCAATTACTATGGTTTTTCTCCTCCACTCCACAAAACAGACATTTCAACACTTTTGAAGATGAAGAGGCCAAATCAGACTTTGACGAGCCCGCTTTAGCCTATTTACCCCAAAGCTATTCACTAGGTTAAGTGGTCTCGGATGAGGAAGATCCCCTTTCTCTTGATTCCTCTGTTGAAGAAGCTTCATTTGTGGAAATTATTGCTGATATGATGAATGCTTAAGGTTCTCCGGGGGGTAAGAAAACCTGCTATAAGGAAAATTAAAATAGCAAAATGGAAAAAAAATTACTCTCTGTTGTCAGTTTAAATATCATGACTTTACTCCAGGCTGATACCTCAGTGGTTATCTCTTTTTTGTGTGAGTTGTTTTAGTCAGGCCTAGTATATTAATTTATTAAGACCCACCTTTCAGCCATATCTGCTTACCTACCTCTAGATCCACTGCTTCTGACCAGACCATAGGTAAAGCAATTCTTAAAGGGTGTACTTCACATGAAACCTCCAAGGAATTCTATCTCCCCCTGTTTGGAACCTCAACTTTGTGTTGGAAAGAGTCACTTTCCCTCCTTTTCAACCAACAGCATCTGCTTCTCTCAAAGGCTGTGCTTGGAAAATTGTTGCTTTGGTTGTCTCCTCTCTGCCAATGAGCTTCTGATCAACAAGCCTGAATGGCAACTCTTCTCTTCCTTATTTCTCATAAGGATAGAGTGTCCTTAAGGGTCAAGCCCCCTCTTGCCAAAGGTAGTAAATAAATTGTGTCTCACTCAGGCCATAAATCTTTCTACTTTCTTACCTAATCCACAAAATAAGGAAGGAAGAATTCTATATTCCCTGAATGTGCATAGACAGCTCAGATTCTACCTGGATAAACCAAGGCTATCCGCAAATATGACCAATTATTTGTCTCCTTCCAAGACTCCAAGACAGGTAACACAGTTTCCAAGTAAACTACTGCTAACTGGTATCAACATGTATTTCCTTTTGTTACACCTTAAATGGCAAATCCTTACCCTCTGCAGCAAAGCACTACCAGAGCAGAGGCCTCATTTACTTATTCATTTATTTGCATTTTATTTGCATTTTGTTTAACAGGAAAGTCCACCTGTCCATAGAGAACCCATTTTCAGTGGAGGCCCAGGGAAAAAAGGCTCCACAGTGCAAGAAATTAATAGTTTGCAATACAAAGTGAAATACATTGAATATTAA
Organism: Protopterus annectens; assembly: GCF_019279795.1. Classification (NCBI taxonomy): domain Eukaryota; kingdom Metazoa; phylum Chordata; order Ceratodontiformes; family Protopteridae; genus Protopterus; species Protopterus annectens. Next base: position 692,373,554 of record NC_056730.1, on the reverse strand, counting down.
GAAAGACTATGTGCAAAAACTGTTTGCAATACAAAAATCAAAACAAAAAATACAAAGCATGAGCATGTGCGAAATATGAGTAAAATTACAGTAGGATAACTTGAACAGTGGTAAAGAGTAAAGCACCACATAATGTACTGTCTCTATATTCTCTATTTGCAGAAGTATTTACTCTCTATTGGTAGAAGGTTTTTCTCACATATAGAAATATTTTCTCATCTGGAGCATTTTAAAAGGGGATTGACTAGAGCAATGTTAGAAGCAACTTCTTGGTCCTCTACGTATATATTTTCACCAAGCATAGGTTCATAGGATGATACTAGGCTATTGGCCTGGAGGACCTTATAAACCTAGCCAAGAATTTCACCCATGTTCTCACAAAGTCAGCACCTGTTTCCCCTTGTCTGGCAGGGACACAGGTGGGATCTCAGGGGTGTATTTTCTGTTTCCCATCCAGTCGTCCAAGTTCCTCTTAAAGAGGGCTAGAGAGGTGCTCTGCTTAACATGGAGATGGAGTCTATTCCACAGATGGGGGAGTCTCTGGGACACAAATCTATCCCACCAACAAGTTCTATTAATGCCACAGACCAGGTTTAGGCTTTTCGTGTGGGTTGCTCGAGTAGATTTTGACTTATGGAGAGGCAGCAACTCCATCAAGGCTGGGTCTGAGATGGTCTTGTATGCCAGGCAGAGGTCACCTCTTAACAGTCTGTATGAGACTAAGTAGATGGACAGGCCTTTTAGCCTATCTGTATAGGATAGGTGTTTCAGACACTTGATTTTCCTGGTCAGGAACCTCTGTGGTCTCTCCAGTTTCTGCATGTGCTTGGCAAGATACATTGTACTCAATAATGGGTCTGATAAGAGAGAAGTAAAGGGATGTTATGACCTCCTTGTTCCTGGATGAAAGACCCTTACGTATGAGGTGGGCCATGTAGAAAGCTTTCCATACAATGGAGGCAAAGTGATGGTCAAAAGTCAGGTTGCTATCAACCTGGGTGCCCAAGTCCCTCAGGACTGCTTGTGTGCTTAGTACACTGTTATTAATGTGATAATTAGTGGGTCACCATTTTCTCAAAGGGAATAATAATGTATTTATTGGCATTCAGTTTGAGGCCATGCTCCTGGCACCAGTCATTAGTTTGGGTAAGGCCTTTTTGGAGGATGTTCACATCAATATTTTAAGACAGCACCCAGCTTGCAATCATCTGCAAATTTGGTCAACCACAGATCACTGGTTTTGGCTTGCACCTCAGAAAAGTATATACCAAACAGTACAGGCCCCAAGACCGATCCCTGGGGTACACAACTCTTTATGTGTCTACTACTAGAGGTGGCTTCCCCTATTTTGACTGAGTGGGGTCTATCAGTGAGCCAGTTAGCTACCCATCTGGTAACATAGGTAGTTAACTGGCTCACTGAGTGGGTTCTATTAGTGAGCCAGTTAGCTACCCATCTGGTAACATACGGGTTGATGCCTAGCTGGGAGAGTTTATATATTATGCCCAAGTGGTGAATAGTGTTGAAGGCTTTGGCTAGGTCAAGGTAGACAGTGTGCACTGTCTTCCCCTCGTCCATGGCTTTGGTGACTATTTCAAAGAAGTTGACCAAGTTTAATAGGCATAATCTCCCTTTGACAAAACCAAACTGTCTGGGGTCAAGCGTTTGGAAGTTGCCAATGTCCTTGTTTATAAGGACCATGATAATGCATTCCATGGCCTTGCACATCAGGCTAGTTGGGGCTGATTAGCCTATAACTGCCTGGATCAGTGGATGCCTCACATTTGTGTAGAGGGATGACAGTGGCTGTCCTCCATTCAGCTTGGATGAAGCCAGAGCTCAGGCTTTGGTTGAATAGGGTGCCTAATGGAGCTGTGATCTCATGCCTGAGTTCATGTAGGATGCAGCCAGGGATGTTGGCATTACATTACAGAATGGATGCCTTTTCTAGATCCAAAGCTGCCTTTTCCAAGTCTGTCATATCTCTGGATTATTAGACAAGTCTCCTGTCTCTCTTCCATCCAGCCCTCACACCTCTTAAACTTTGGCAGTTACACAAATGTTTGGAATACTGCAACAGTGATCTAAGAAAGACTACAACATAGTTGTGTAAGAACTTACCATAACAATAGATGTACTACTGATCACTGTTGCAGTATTTCTTCCCTCCCTGTTTTCCCATGCCTCTCACTCTCTTAGCACAAGAAATCAGGACAAAGCCAATAATAATGGGGGGGAGGGGGTCAAGGGCCAGAAAAATAGGGACAGATTTTAAACATTTCTCTTACAAACTTAGAAATTGCTAGAAAAAACAGGATTTGTATTATCAAATATTTTTCTGAAGGACATGAAGTCTGAAACTCAAATATATGTCATTTTTTTATTGAATTCCATCCTCAACCTATGAACCAATGATTTGGCAGAAAACCATAAATTTTATGTGGAAGAGACCAAAAATATGAGACAAAAATCTAGACATTCTGTGAAAATCTGGACGGTTGAGAGATACGTGCCTTCCTCTTTTTGGATCCTCACGGACCAAAGGGTATCACTGTCTTTCTGCTTGTCCCCTTAGCTGACCAGTTTAATTTGTCTCTCAGGGCTCTTCAGGATTACTGGCTTGGAGGTAGTCTGAAGATTTATGCTCATAGGATGGATTATGTACTTGTACACCAGCGGGCTTAGTTCCTACATAAGACATATGGCTCTATCAAGGTTTGGGTTTGGTACCTCAGCTGGATGCCCAGGCTATTTAGCAAGATAGCCTCCATTTAGAATCCTGCAAAAGTGACCAATACAGTATCTACTGTTAAGGTAAGTTCTTACACAACTGTACTTTATTGTGTTTTCTGACTTATTGTTGCTCTGTGTCTCCCATAAAGATGATGCCTCCAGCTTGTGTATGGCCTATATACCCTTGGCATGCTACCTACTGCTAGTTTGTGGACTAAACACCCACAGCATGCTATCTGATCTTTGTTTATGGCTTATATACACCCCTGGCATGTTATCTACTGCTAGTGTATGGACTACACACCCACAGCATGTTACCTGCTGCTTGTTTATGGCTTATATACCCATGGCATGCTACCCCCTGTTTGATTATGGCTTACATACCCATGTTACCTGCTGCTTGTTTATGGCTTATATACCTATGGCATGCTACCCCCTGCTCCTCTGTGCCTTACACATCCATGGCATCTTACCTCAGTGGGTTACATGCCATGTATGTGTAAGCCTGTGGAGTGTTACTTGCTGGTCAGTTATGACTTTCACCCTTGGCATCTTACCTGCTACTTGTTTATGGCTTACACACCCATGACAATTTACCTGTGGCTTGTTTATGGCTTATGCATCTATGGTATGTTACCTTCTGCTTGTTTATGCCTTGCACATACATGGCATGTTAAGCACACTTGTTTATGGCCTACACACCCGTGGCAATGTTACCTGTTACTTGTTTATGGCTTATGCACCCATGGCATGTTCCCTGCTGCTTGTTTATTGCTTACACATACATGACATGTTACACGCTGCTTGTTTATGGCTTATGCACTCATGACATGTTACCTGTTACTTGTTTATGGCTTATGCACTCATGACATGTTACCTGTTACTTGTTTATGGCTTATGCACCCATGGTATGTTATCTGCTGCTTCTTTATGGCTTACAAGCCCATGGTATGTTTCCTGCCACTTGTCGATGGCTTACACACCCATGGGATGTTACCACCTGCTTGTTTGTGGCTTACATACATATATTACCTGCCACTTGTTTATGGCTTATACACCCATGACATGTTACCTAATGCTTGTTTATGGCTTGCACACCCTTGGCATGTTTTCTGCTACATGTTTATGGCTACACACCTCTCTCTTAACTGGATCTGTACCTGTACTAAACCTCCTCCCTTCAGAACCTGACTGACATCTACCTCCCATATACAGCTCAATTTGTCTCTGCCAATTACGTCTCTTTCAAGAACTTAACTACACTTAAAATGCAAATTCTTGCATATTATATACTTTTCACTTTTATTTTAACTTAGGAATGCATCACTAATGTTTGTGTTTGTATTTTTTATGAAAAGTTTATTTTGTCTGCATAATGTTATATTTTGTGTGAATTTTTCACATTATTACTGTAAGATGTTTTATGTTTTATGGAGCTTTTCTCATGGGTCCTCCACTGAAAATGGCCTCTTAATGGCCCAGCTAGACCATCCCGGTAAACAAATGCCAATAAATAAATAAAATAAAATACACACCCATGACATTTTTCCTGCTGCTTGTTTATGGCCTGCACACCCATGGCATGTTACCAGCTTCTTGTTTATAGCTTACACATTCATGGCATGTTACCTGTTGCTTGTTTATAGCTTACACATCCATGGCATGTTACCTGCTGCTTGTCTATAGCTTTCACATCCATGGCATGTTACCTGCTGCTTGACTATGGCCTACACATCCATGGCATGTTACCTGCTGCTTGTTTATAGCTTATACATCCATTGCATGTTACCTGCTGCTTGTTTATAGCTTTCACATCCATGGCATGTTACCTGCTGCTTGTTTATAGATTTCACATCCATGGCATGTTACCTGCTGCTTGTTTATAGCTTACACATCCATGGAATGTTACCTGCTGCTTGTCTATAGCTTTCACATCCATGGCATGTTACCTGCTGCTTGACTATGGCCTACACATCCATGGCATGTTACCTGCTGCTTGTTTATAGCTTATACATCCATTGCATGTTACCTGCTGCTTGTTTATAGCTTTCACATCCATGGCATGTTACCTGCTGCTTGTTTATAGATTTCACATCCATGGCATGTTACCTGCTGCTTGTTTATGGCCTACACACCCACAGCATGCTACCTGCTTCTTGTTTATAGCTTATACATCCAATATATGTTACCTGCTGTTGGTTTATGGCCTCTACACCCATGGCATTTTACCCACTGCTTCTGTATGATTTACATACCCATGGCATGTTGGGTACACACCCATGACATGTTACCTGCTTCTTGTTTATGGCTTATACACCCACAGTGTCCACTACTAAATAATTGAGTCTATTATTTAGCAGAGACATAGTCATAATGCATTCCTTTAGGATTTGCAAAATCAGATTATCTGTTGACCTTTGGTTTCAGCCATACAGTCATTTAGAAAGGTGGTAGAGTGAGAAGCCAGTTATGCTTTAGTTTTAGCTAATATAAGATTAACTCAGTTAAGTTACATCAGTTTTGACTGAAACTGGTCTGCACTTGTAATGTATGTAATACTATATCAGCATTGCTTTCCTATAGAGCGGGTTGCATTGAGGTCTATAGTTGGTAAATGCTTTGGCAGTCCATTAGATTGGTGGATTAGTACTGTAAAATAGCATAATGGTTAATCATGGTGTGAAGAATTTCTCTCATATCAGTTGAAAGGAAAAATCTATAGCTATATTCATTTAACAGTATAAATATAAATGTTTAACTTTTCTTCCATTATCTGATAAGCTAGCATGTTATTTGGAGCATTGTCTGATTAAATAATTCAGTAATATTGGACTTGTTATTCTCTCCCCCCCCTCTTATTAAAACATTGCAATACTACATTAGGAAATTATTGAGCATGACTCACTTGTTTTTGTTTGCATTTTTCATGTTTACAATGTAGCATACAGAAAATTCATATGGCTGTCTTGTGCTTTATTTCCTGAGTTTAGGTATGCATTACTGTTCCAATGAAAATATGCATTTTTTTGTGCTTATGTCACAGAGTTAGTAAGGATGAGAGCTAAAGATCACGTGAGCTACCATAGGAAGGAAAGGAAATATTGTTTTTATTGTATAACAGCACTACAACCCAACAGCCAACAAAATGTATTAATACCTACTACCAGAATTCAGGCACAGTATTCCAACATATCATATATCCGTATGTCCATTTTCTTTACTGCATGTCCTGAAGGTGGTCATGACGGTAACCATTTGAACAGAGTATGTGAGAATTTGTATCTGCATCAACAGTCCTCAGTGTAACCCATGGGCTTCCCACGTGTTTCCATACAAACTGAATGATACATTCTCACCAGTGACTCATGGGTCTGACACTGGGATCTCCATATAATGAGCAGTACTTGGCACAATTCTCATGAGAAAAACTCAGAGGGCAACCTAATCAAACTCAGCGGCCTTGTCTCAGCTCAGGGAAACAGTGACTCTACCCTAAGTTCTTCCCACACTGTCAATCTTCTCTCTCTGTCACATAGAATTAGCCTAGCTACCCTGATCTGGAACATAGGGTTCATTGTTTCCATCTGTAAAAAAATTTCCTTTGGTCACCAGCCAAAGCTCATAATGAAAGGTTAAGATGTCAGCTTACAATGGCCAGTAAAATGGGAGCTTCGACATATGAACCAGCATTTGTTTCAAGATCACGGTTTAGTGCAATGTCTGTAGTACCTCAGCAATGGCACCTATCCAATGGACCTTCTCCTGATCCCCTTGACTATAAGTCATGAACAAAACCCCAAGGTCTCCAAACACTGTCACCTGACATAGCAGCTTCTCCTTGACCTGCAGATGACAATCCATACTCTTCTGCAACATAATAATGACCTCTGATTCTAAGGTGCTGATTTTACTTACGTGCAATTCTCACTCGACAGTAAACCACTCCAGTGTGTGTTGGAAATCACCATCATTTAAAGCTAAGAGAACAACATCATCTGCCATCAATCAACATGCAAAACTTACAACTGCATAGTGGTTACTGTCCAAAACTCTGACAGTGCTTGACAGTCTGTCAATGAAATTCACAAACAGGAAGGGAGACAAGAAACTTGAATAGTTCAAATCCATGTCCACCATGAATATATCTAATAAAATCTGGAATATAGATACAACTTTCACTCAAGGACACAGATCAAATGACATTAGCCAGTAGCCCTGGGATCATGTACTGCCATTATGTTTCCCACTGAACTTTCTAGATTGTGTTTTTCAGCTTATGGGGTCGCCACAGCGGAACTCCGGTCCGCTTATGATTGGTAGTGGATTTTTACGTGCCGAGTTACCAGCCCTGATGCACAACCTTCAACGAAGGCACGCCCCATTCATGCATGCCTCCACACAGAAGATGCTCTAGCTGAGAATCGAACAGGAGAACGTCTTGCTGTGAGGTGACAATGCTACCGCAGCACCACCACTGCAGTACTGAACTTTCTAGATTAAGCAGTAAAACAGCTTATTCAAATCACATATGTGTTAACGCCAAATGTTGATCCATCCATTTAATCAAGATCAGTAGGGACTCTGAACTGCTCATTTTTTTTACTTTTCTTTCCTTTTTTTTTTTTTTTTCTTATTGCCAACTCGTTTCCCCACCTAACCATTCACTGACATATTGCTTTCTCTACCCCCCCATATGGTGTCCATTTGTATCCTAACAGTTCCTTTCTTGACAAACCCACACATTGACCTTCACTTGAAATTTTCCATCAGCTTCTCAGGCAGTAATGTTTTCCATGAGGTTCCAGGAAACAATGAGTGAGGACCATATAGGATGCAGAGGACATGGTGCCTGAAACCACCATCCTATTCCATTTAGTCATGTTTCTCAACAGGGAGAGAGCCATGCAATTATGTCAGAACACTAAGTGCATGCATTCAGCCAATAAATGCATGATGTTTTATCTCTCCTCTTGCAAAGATAGCTTGTGAGGCCCTTGTTCTCTACCAAAGGTCACACAGTTAGTGACCCCTCTCTTACCTTGTCCATGTGATACCACTATTGGATGCACCTGTCTGATCAGGCAAATAATAAGCAACAGGTAATAGTGCTTTCCCGCCAATTCCTGTTAACACATTTACTGCTAGTACACAAACCTGAACACCCATGTTAACCGTGTTTGCGCTATGTTAAGTGGAAATCAACAATGCCAAACAGAGAGGAAGGCAGTTTTTGAAATAGGTAGGTTAATCAGCAGTTGGCATTAGTTGATAGGCTGGTTGCTGCTGTAACTGTTAGGTGATAGAATTTTGCTGGCATGTATTGGGGGCATAACTTTTATGACATGACACTTTTTAGTGTGGCTGTACACACTGATAAAATTAATGTGTACAATATGGGATTCAAACCTATGCATTTAGACATAACATATTTCATCACATAGGTGATTTTTCATTCTTGTCACATTGTTGGACATGCTTATTAATTATATATAAATACATATAACAAAGTGAGGGGTTCACCATGTACGTGTGTCACCTGACAAGTTCCTGGTTTATGCATTCATATGCGTTTGACTACCATTTGTGTCTAAAGGCCATTCAAGGTCAGGGAAGACAATTATAATTACAGAAACAGAATATTCGGTATACCATTAGTCACATATATAATTCATATGTGCTCCATTACTACCCATACTTATAGTTATTTACAAATATGTTTAACATTTTTTCTTTTTTTTAATTGAGTGAACAAGCATTAATAAATTTGGGAGTGTGGTAGATTAGAACCTGGCTTACCTGTATTGTGTGCATTAACTTATACCAGTTGCCATAAGGAAGGTTGGACAACAAGTGTATTTTTACAGTTATTACTGTGCAGAGTGCTCAGTGCAAATGAAACCTAGTTTGTCAGGCATGCTCATTAGTTATATGTTAATTTTGATATAAAGTAATCTGGAACAACAGGAGTAAAACTTTGGACATTGCTGGATTAGAACCCAGGCTCATTTGTATTGCAGCCCTACACTTACAAATGCTGCTACAGGAACAAATAAGGAATAGCTGCATATTTTCATAGTCATTATTAAGTATGTATGCTGACCGCTGTGCAACGCCGCTTAGTGTTATTGCATGGTGGCAAACCCTAGAGGATGCATTGTACCTGTTTTGAAAGAAATTGTCTGCTATCTGCTTCCAGTTTACAGGTGTTCCTTTTGCTTCATGTGTGGGCCATTAGTCCAATTTGCACAAAATTAAGCAACTCACACTGTGACAAATAAAGCACAGCTTGTTTTATCCTTGTGAGCAATATTTTGTAGGTTTTATCCTTAAAATACAAGTGTGGGATGAACTGTGATCTGCAGATGCTATATACTGTTTGCGTTACTATGTTTAACAGGTCTGCCACACACACAAGATACACAGTTGTAGTTTATGTAGCCTTTATAATAGTAGTAGATTACAGATATTTATTAGATTTATCCATTTCCCAGTGTATGATCTAAGTGGTGCATCATGGAAATAGAGATATTTAGAAAAATTAAAAGAAAAATAAACAGAACATTACAAAAGAAATGTTAGTACACTTTGAAGAAATTTACCCACTTCTGGATTTGAACTGTCACACCAGTGAACCTACAAAACACAGTAAGGGTGATTTATCCTTCTTTGTCACAGAAACAGCTTTGCAGCAAGAATGAAATCATTGGGCATGTAAGCATGTCCAATATCATTCACAGTATTAACAAGACATATCACACTTGAACACTTTCAATTGTTTGTACATGTGTTCATTACAGATTTAGTGCTATGAGTGCTCACAAGACCATGTATGAGTATTGTTTGGAGCAATGCAGCTCTGTATTCTCTTTCTATTGTGTTCATTCTTCTCTTATCTGAGCAGTAATCTCAGACATGCAGTCTATAAGGCATTTTGCATCGTTGTTCTTAATGTTTGAGAATATTAAATGGCAATAATAAACAGTTTTCAACAAAGGCAGGGGAGTTTGTAGAGTAGTGACCAGAAACTGAGAAATGAGTGTTGCTTACTTTCATTTAAAGGCTTGAGACAGTTGCTAATACACTTTGTAAGTATAACCTGCCTGACACATCCACTGCAGGTCTGAATTGTTGTTAAGTGCTCCTTCTCCCTCCCATCAATCATTCACAGTTGCAATCCTTTAGCAGCAAACACTGAGGTAGTTCCTACACTATGTTTAGCTACATGAAGTGAAAAGTTTGGGATTCAGCAATTCTAATGAGTTTACAAGTGTATAGCTAGGGAACTTGACAGTGAGGGGAACTGTGTATACTGCGAACACAGAGGATTGATATTCTTTTTGATTTTTCTGCACAGAAAGTTTCTGATGTTGCTAAGATAGTATTGTATTTTTCATTTAAATGGTAGAGATGTTTACATGGTGCAAAGAAAACATTTTATATATAAGCATTAGAAATTGAAGACTTTTATCTTTATGTACTTAGTATATGTCACTCTTGGCATAGGCACAATTATTTTTTCAGGCATTACCTTCACAGATAGGCAGCCTTATTAACTGTCACCACAAGTGTTAATTGTTAAAACAGATTATCTTACAGTTTTCTATCTTATTTCTTAGAAATGTACAGTACTATATTGTCAATGACACATGCTTCTAAGTTGGTCCATAGACACCTCCAGGGGGGTGCTGGGCACAGTGAGTGGTGACTGGCAATGGTATACAATTGAATTTTCTGTTTTATATGTATACATTTTATGAGAATTATGTGTAAAGCAGTTATAAGAAGTGATTTATGTGATATTCCTTGGACTTTGAAAATGGTATTTTTTGGGGGTGGGGACAAGTACCATTTTGTGTGTTGCCACAGCAAAAGTAAGTTTCAGAAGTTTTGATCTTGCAGTTGTGTAGTCATCCTTGTTATTTCCATGGTAGACAATACAGTATTCCATTGATATTCCTTGTTTTGGCCCGAACATTGGTTTTGGTGTGAATTTGATATGATTGAAACACAACAAAGTTGTATCACACAGCATCTACTTTCTTACATTAGCATGTAAGAGTATGCAAAGATATGCCATTTATTTGTTTTTTTACTCATGTATTTTTCTATTCCAGGTACAACACTTACCTTGGAGTCCTAAGAGTATGCAAAGATATGCAATGTATTTGTTTTCTTACACATGTATTCTTCTGTCCCAGGTACAACACTTATCTTGGAGTCCAGTAGTTACAAAACTTTTAACTCAGGGCTGACTATCTGATGCTAGCAATACACAGCCATTACATGGGTAAGTAAAAGTTGGGAGTATTGCTTGGCATCAATGTCACTATATGTATGTGTATAAGATGAAGGTTTTAGTCCCTCAGGTGGTGAGCATGTGTGCTATCCATTGCCTCTTGGCCAGTGTGAGGGCATAGTGTGCATGCCTGTGTCTGCCAACACCCACATCAGCTGCTGGATCCCCCTCTAACTGTTCACCTGCATGTGGTTTGGTGACCTTGCCAGTGGTGTTAGGATGTTTGGCCCTTCTCCTTGCTGTTTCTTCTGCAGCTGTTTTCTCAAGATAATGCTGTGCAGCATGGCACACACGGTGGAAATTTCAGCTCATGTATGGGGATCATACTGTAGAGCTCCACCAGATGTATCTAGGCATCGGAACTGTGGCTTCAGCAGCCCAAATACATGCTCTATGATATTTCTTTTTTGAACAGGTGCCTCATTATAACATTCTTCTGTTGGTGTATGTGTGGACTTCTGATAAGCACCATCAGCCACTGTTCCTGTTCATAACCTTCATCCCCCAGCTCCCTCCTAGAAAACATATGATACAGTTGTGAGTTGTGCCAGATATGTGACCCATGGTAACTGCCTAGTTTACCAGCCTACACATTCAGGATGATTCCCTTAGTGTTACACATGACCTGGCAGTTGATGGAGTGGAAGCCTTTTCGATTTATATATATATATATATATATATATATATATATATATATATATATATATATCCTTCTCTCTTACCCAGGTGGTGCTTTGATTTCAACTTGTGTATAGTTTATGGCACCCAGGATGTGTGCTACAGGCTAGAACTCCTGTATAGTTGTGGCTCTGTCCTTAGGGGTGAGTTGAAAATATATGCACTCATTGGCATGTTGTAATATAGCATTCAGGAACTGATGAAGGATCCTGGATGCAGATGCTTGTGGCACCCCCAGTATGTCCCCTGGTGGTCTCTGGAAGATTCCTGAAGCTAGTATTCTAAGTGCTACACATACTTTAGTCTGCACTGGTATTGCTTCCCCTCGGTTTGCCCTTGCTGCCAGTTGAGGATGACAAAGGTTGCAGACATCCTGTAGTGTGTTTCTGTCCACCCTAAAGCGCTCTACCGTTTCCACATCATACAGACCATGGAATGTTAATCGGGGTCTAACCATGCCTCTCTTTCTCGGCCAAGGTTTATTTGCAGCAGCAGTAACAGCAGCACAGACTTTGGTCTGTTGCACATACACATGAATAAGAGCAACTGCAGCCCCTAACAAAGTTTGTGTGTAGAGAGGTATCCGTGGCTGAATTCCATGCAGCCCCTAACAAAGTTTGTGTGCAGAGAGGTATCCGTGGCTGAATTCCAATAGGTTTTGGAATTAGGAGGGAAAACCTACACTGAGTCTACATGACTGCTTTATAGCTTGTTTAATAGCTCCTCCGTCTTGGATTGGTTGATTAGCATGCAGTTCAGCTACTTATGCTGTAATTAGCATGACACTGTGTTTACCATGTTTCCATGACTCTACATGTCATATAGAGACATTTACTGAATACAAAATGGTGAGCTACCATGTGCACATTGTGCCACAATGCGCACACAGTCTTAGCAGACTATGTAGGCTTTATTTAATCCACATCATACATTTTAATTACTGCATAACAGATACTGCTTGCCACTGCAATATAAGCCAGCTCACAGAAAACAATGGTATACTCTTCAAGACTCTGAAGGAATTTTATTAATTAGACCCCCTTTCAAACTTTCTATAACTAAAAAAGCTTTTAAGAAACTTGAACCAGTCTGTTGCAATAATATCCAGGATAATACCAGATAAATTGACAAAGTAGTTCAGATCATTCATAGGTTCATAGGTGAGTGCTAGGCTAATGGCCCTGGGGCCTTTACAAGCCTAGCTCATAGGATTACCCTGGCATCATGCCAACTGAACTTAGTTCACAGAGCCTCTGTCAAGTAAAGCCACTGGAGTGATCCCTGGGGTGAATTTTTAATTTCCCATCCACTCATCAAGATATCTCTTGAAGAGGGCCAGTGAGGTGCTCTGTTTGACATGTATGGGAAGTCTATTCCATAGCATGGGCAGTCTCTGGGTTATGAACCTGTCCCTCCAGCATGTTCTGTTGATTGTGGTAATGAGGCTGAGGTCTCTGAAACATGTGGTGTGGAGGGACAGAGGCAATGGAAGCTGTTGAAGACTGTAGGGGCAGAGGGTGAGAGAGGCACTTAGTGATCTAAAAAGGGCACTTTTTAAAACTATTTACTACCACAACATAGGTTCACTTGGAGGACATTTTAAGGTTAGCCAATTTCCCTTTTTGTGCTTGAATTAACATTTCTTGATTGGTCTTACCTATCCATAGGTAGCTACTAGGCTTTCGGCCCTGGGGCTTACACAAGCCCAGCCAAAAGGGTACCCTGGCTTTTGCCACCCAAGAAAATTATTTTCCTGTACCCCTATCAAGCAGAGCCACAGAAGTGATCCCTGGGGTGAATTTCATATTTCCCATCCAATCATCAAGATTTTTCTTGAAGAGTGCTAATGAGGAGCTTTGTTTGATATAGATAAGTAGTTTTTTCCAGAGTATGGGAAATCTCTGGGACAGGAATCTATCCCTCCAGCATGTTCTGTTTATTGTGGTGACAATGTTTAGGTCCCTAGAACGTGTAGCTCAGAGGGATTGGGATTTCTTTAAGTGGAGCATGTCCAACAGCTCTGGGTTTGACATAGCTTTGTATGTTAGGCATAGATCACCTCTGAGTAGGCGATATGCGACGGAGTAAAGCTGGAGTATTTTGAGACGGTCTGCGTAAGGCATCTGTTTGAGGCTGGTAATCCTCTTTGTAAGGTAATTTTGCAGCCTTTCTAGTTGTTGTAGATGTCTTGTGAGGTACATACCAAAAGGGGCATTGTACTCTATAATGGGGCTAATGAGTGATGAGTAGAGGGGAACAATGACGTCTTTTTTTCTGGATGAGAAACCTTTTGTGATGAGGTGTGCCACACAGAAGGATTTCCTAACTACTGTGATGATGTGATTATCAAAGGAGAGACTACTGTCCACCTGTGTCCCAAGGTCTCTTATCACACTTTCGGTGTTAAGTATTCTACTGCCTATGTTGTAGTTCATGGGTACAGAGTTTTTACCAAAGGGGATGACAATGCACCTTTTGGCATTGAGCTTGAGGCCATGGCTTTGACACCAGGCATCTGTCTCAGTGAGGCCCTTTTGTAGTATGTCCACATCGTTAGGAGTTTCGATTATGGCTCCTAGTTTGCAGTCATCTGTGAACTTCCTTAGCCAAAGACCTTCTGTGTTAGCCTGTACTTCAGAGAAGTAGATACCAAACAGGAGAGGACCCAGGACTGAGCCCTGTGGTACTCCACTTGTCACTGCTCTGAAGTCGGATTTGGAGTCTGCTACTTTCACAGTGTGGGTTCTGTCAGTGAGTCAGTTGGCAACCCATCTTGTGACATAGGGATTTAAACCTAGTTTAGTGAGTTTATCTATAATTCCAGAGGGCGGATGGTGTTGAAAGCCTTGGCAAGATCTAGATAGGCTGTGTGAACCACCTTACCCTCGTCTACGGCTTTGGTGACTGCTTCAAAGAAGTCTGTCAGGTTTAGGAGACATGATCTGCCTTTTACAAACCCCAACTGGGTGGGGTCCAGAGTTTGGAGATTACCAATGTCTTTGTTTATAAGTTCCATGATGATATTTTCCATGGCCTTGCAGACCAGGCTCATCAGGCTAATGGGGTGGTAGTTCCCGGGGTCTGTGGGAGCTCCCCCTTTGTGGAGTGGGATGACCATCACTGTGCACCATTCAGCAGGCACAAAGCCTGAGGTGAGGCTATGATTGAACATGGTGCATAGGTGGGGTGCCAGTTCGTACTGTAGTTCATGTAGAACACAGCCTGGGATGTTGTCTGGTCCCATGGATGCTGTGTTCTTGGCTTTGGAGAGTGTGGTTTTTACCTGTGCAGCCGTGATTACAGGAACTTTGAATTCTTCGTGAATTAAGAAAGAGATTATATGCTCATAGAGAATATATGTACTTGTTTTAATGATCCCAGATAACTAACATATATCGTTGTGCTTCACGTCTGTGAGCAAACTTATGCTGTGCTGATGAGGTCAATTAAAAGGCCAAAAATTGCATGCCCACAGCTAGTAGGATTTGTCTTTATTGGCATAAAGACTCAAAAAGTAAAAAGTCATGAATATTCAGAAGCCATGTAGCTTAAACACTTGATGTCCTTAAGTAATCATTTGTATATGTTCCACGGGCTCCTTCATTACAGGAGGCTTAAGGTATCACACAGTGAAAACTCTAGCTTGGCAGGATGTTTTGTTTGCAGTATTTACTGAATGGTTTGACTGTGTGACTGTTTTACCCTTGGATCAGGTCGGTGTGCACCTACCAACCATGAATGATGAGTTCGTACTTTGTTGAACTGTGCAGATCATTGTCTCTATCCATTCAGAACTTTTTGTCAAATGTACTTTCATGCTTAATTTGTAAATAATGTCCATGGTGCTCCCTTTTAACTGTATTATTTCAAAGTATGTATACAACTAAAACATATGTAATGTGTATTGGCAAAATACTGATGTTTTGTTGCAAATTCAACTTGTATTCTTATCATTGTTTAATGTTTTGATGAACTTGTATTCATTATTATGATTGTTTTTGTTTTTTCTGCCTTCTTTGTCATGATCATGGTTTGAAAAGAGTCAGTGGGCAAGTTAACTTACTGATTAACAAATATAATAAACAAACAAATAAATAAATACATGCATAGATGATACAATCACGTTTGTACAGCAAACCTTTAAGAGTTCGCTAGAACGTCCGAATGATATGCATTTCACTATGAGCAGACTATGTCAAACTAGGGTCTATATCATAACATCGAAGTTCTCTAACATCGAATATTATTATATCGAACCCTAAACACCGAAGTTTGAAAACATCGAACAGTCAGAATAGCAATTTTTTTCCCAGGGAAAAAATGTTCTATTCCGAGAAACAACCACACAGCACAGACACACACAAAAAACAGCCATCCACATACATACACTTAAAATCCTACACCTAAACCTAAATTAAACTTTACATACACTACTAGCTACCCACTTACCTTAACCCGACCCTAACCCTAAGGTCCGTCACTATAGCACACTCACCTCACCCGCGCCCTAACCCTAACTCACCTAACCCGCCCCCTAACCCTAACCTAGACACAACTGCACACTTACCTGACCCACACCCTAACACTAACGTCCAAACAACCACAGACTTACCTGACCCGCTCCCTAACCCTAACTCACCTAACCCGCCCCCTAACCCTAACCTACACACAGTCGCACACTTACCTGAACCCTACCCGTAATGCTTCAACATTTTGAATGCTGAAAACAGCAAAGCCACTGCAACGGCCCACCGAATTCTTTCCCCTGGGAAAGAATTTGGTGTCCTGCACCTTCGCTGTTTTCAGCATCTGTCATTACAGGTTCGATATTATAACATTTGATTTTTGTAAGATTCGATGTTATAATATAGACCCATCAAACTTATAGGACAGACACCAGACAATGACCAAGGCATGTAATAAAAAATGCAGGACCTAGGAATGAGATTTGCACTGTGCCTGTTCAAACACAGTGGGATAGTACTGGTTAAAGAAATTGTCTAAATGCATGACTTACCATACTTAACTTTCGAAAAAAAAAAGAATTTACTTGAAAAGGTATTTTGCAATAACATAGTAAATAATATTGTATATAGTATCATAATATCACTATTGACAAATGTTTTCTAACAGTAAAAGTAGAATTAGAAACCTGGTCACCAACACTTGGACGAATGCACTGACATAATACTTAAGACACAATGTAACCATAAAATAGCAAGTGAAGTTTTTACCGAGAATTTACTGATGATGATGTGGCACGTGTAAAACAAAACTGCGGTTCTTGTGGAACTTTAATAGCGCTTGCTATTTCTTTCTAGTCTAATGCTAAGGGGAGAAATTACAGAAGTACACCAGGGAGGTCACTATTGCCCCATAGCACATAGCATATCATTTCTGCTGAGTGGTAAATAGATCAGTAGAGGCAATTTAAAAGCAATTTAAAGGCAAAACAAATGCAAACATAGTGGAGTAATGTGGATGTCACTTTTATCTACCCAGTGAATAGTTTGGTAGATTTATTATAGGAAACATGCTCAGTTGCATTATATAAAGCTGTGCATATTTTATTCAAACCATTAAAATGATCTGCATGTGTTTTATGAGCTGTACATGACTTTCTGTGTTGTAGACATTTCATACTATGTAAACAAAATCTGACTTTGAGGCTGGTGATCCCTATAAATGACAGGTGTTTAAGTCTAAGGCTAGATAATTCAAAGACTTTGTTATTACATTGAATGTGATAATGTATATTCTAACACAACATTTTGTAAAAACACCCAGCAATGTGAACCTCTAGATGACTGTGACTGCTAAACTGACACCCTAAACCTAAGTGGAAAAATGAGAAAAAGGGCATGTGGATGGATGGATCTGTGACACAAATTCATTCTATTTTTTTTTTTTTTTTTTGAAAGGTCAGATTTGCCTGAACACTGAACTAAAAATACAATGTATGCACATGATTATCACACAAACTCTAAATGTCTTAGCTTGCAAGGTCACTGTTTTATTATCAGGCCTGTTATCTTCAAGCCTACAGAGTTCCATTACATTTGCCCAAAGGATTCCTGGATCCTAGAATGCCACTCCTTGGGACTGAAAATGGGGCATATTTAATTTTTATGTCAATAGTTCTGTGATTACATTTCTCACCATGTTTTATGGGGAATAATATTGCTTACTTATGAGTTATGCTTTTGTTTTCTATCGACTTGTATTTTTTCCCAGAAGATAATTTATCAAGATACTCTGCTCTTTTGTAGGGCATCACATATTGCTTCTGACATGCTTGCCTTCAACTCTATTCCTTTATTTTTTCATGTAATTTAACCTGGCCTCATCTGACCTAGAATATTAGTGTACAATTGTCATATTACTCTAGAACACCACTCTAGACGTTTGTGACATAACATTTACTGTCATTTTTAATTTGTCCTGTTCCACTTCAATAAACACACAACACAGAATGACATTTGACGACCTTTATTAAACTTCCATAATGATTGTTAACCAGTTATTATAAATTTCAACCAAAAACATGACACAGGTGATAATAACATCCATGAAAGAAAATCATAAAATAACTATAAGGGCAGCGTAACCAACTCATCCTTGATAAGCAGCATCCCAAACGTACTCACTTGTTTTTGCACTAAGTTACCCTGCTCACCTTCAATTTATTGAATTACTCCGCCATCCAAATAAGCAGCTCAGCTTGCTTATTAACTTAGCCAATAAAGAAACCGCTCACTTTCCTTCCTGACTTATTGAAATGCACATCCAACACCAGAGAGAGAACAGAAGAGGGCAAGCCTGCCCCTCTTCTCCACCAACCAGCCTGACCAGGCTGTTCCCCCTCTCTCCGACCAAACTTCCAGCAACCTAGCCACCAGTAAGGCACTAGGTCAGACATCATTCAGTGTACCCATCCTCCCTAACCCAGCTAGATCCAAATCATTACCTCCTAACTCTATATATAACTCACAAAAACAGCCGAGTACCTAAAACTAAAACAAACCACTGACCCCTCACCTATGCTAAGGTAGGAAACCATAACCTCATCTCTATCATAATTACTGCCATGATGTAATTAAACCATACCACCCAACCACAGGAAGCCTCACAATGATACCAAAAGCCTTACCAACCACTGGACCCACTACTAAGCCCATCGCCATTTTAGCTATGCTGAGGCAACTGCATACCACCATGCCACATTGCAACCCTTTAATACTGCCCAATGAAACAATTTTTTTTTTACTGTCCAATGAATGTAATACCCCTCTTAGATCTTCTAAATTCCATTTAATAGAATGTTAACATCAAAACAACTACCCATTATAAACAATAACACACTTAAACCACCATCATGGCCGGTAGCAATACGACTTCAAAACACCACCATCATGGCGGGCATCGCCCACAAGAAACCAAACCAGGCAAAAACTAACTCAACAAAATATACCAACAAACTAGAGAATGCCCAATGCCAACAGATCACAGAAGGTTCATGACACACTCTTACCATCCAGGATGTAATGTATAAACCCAACCCAGTCTCTCCTGAAATTGCAGCAACTCAAAACTGAATCATGCTATCAAACCCCCACATCTAGATTACAAGCCTAATTTACTTAATGCAACTTGCTAATCCCCTACCTCTAATGTCTGCCCCCTTCCAAAGAAGACTCCCGCTACTCTTAAAACAATGTAAAATTCACCCCTGGTGCCCCCCACACAAGATCAAACCAAACACATAACCATGTGACCGCAGGTAAGAAAAAACACAACAAACCAAACAAACCCATATTCAGCTGCACTGCCGGCAACCCATGACCTTTCATACCATTCCATCAGCCGAACCCTCTTCACCTTCTACTATCACCTGTCACATCCACTTTTCTTCAATCCGCAAAGCAATACCAACTCTGCATGCCCCCATTTGCACTCAGTGATCTGTAACAGAAAAGACTGTAAGTATTCCACACAAACATAATCAAATTTCATAATGACCATTAAACACCACCAGTGGCATATCTCATTCATCAACCTAAAATGCAGACACTTCCATGTGCAGCAACACCCCTGAAAATTAAGATGTCCTAACAAGATTTCCATAGAATAACCTCCCAACTCCCATAGTAACATTAAAACAAATACCTATATGAAATAAAACATTGGACGAGTCTTATTCAATAAATAAAATTATCACACTTCTACAATGAAAGAGTTCTCAACAAAATAACAATTAAAGAAAATTAATGCCATCTCCACTCCTACTACCACATACTGTCATCTCATGAACCTCCACTTCCCAAACCACTAGCCCCCGCAACAAAAACATCTCTTCCACATCCCCCCAATCATCCTTCCTGACATCCCACAGACCGTAAACCAACCCCCAATTATGCCCCCTAACCCAACACCTCCTGCCAACTTTATAAACAAGTACTAATCCCCCTGAACAAACCTATCTGAAACGCCCATCCCAAGGCACCACAATAGTAAACAATGTTACCCACTTATTAACCCTCACTGAAAAGACCCATACAACCAATCCCCCACAAGTATGCCCTGATCCACTCCTCCTGCTACACACTCACATACCTGCAAAACCCATCAAGCCTTCATACTCTGAAAGCTGTACCTATAACATACTACCTCCTATTAGTCCCTGGAAATAAATAATGAACAGACTAACTAAATGCCTTACTTAAACTTTCTAGTACTACGTAGCCCACAAAGGATCCAGCTCCTTCAACCCACAATGCTCTATCAACCCAACCTACTTTAAAGTCATACATATGCTCCAACACCTATTGTTATCAGCCCAAAGTGCAAGTCAAATGCTGCACAAGAGGGGCACATTTCTCACAGATATGAAAAAAAACACAAATACACCCCAGAGATTCCTCAGATAACCCAGTAAACCAAATGCATGCATGCTGCATTTAGCACTTGGCTAGCTTGTAAAATCCCTAGAGCCAGTAGCGTAGTAACTTGCTATGGTCCTATGATTATTGTAATTCCACCCCACCTATGGGAACCCCATACTCTCCCTAAACAATCCCCTACCCTGCGATACTATGGCTCCAACATGCCTCCTTACTTGCCCCCACACTACCCAAGGTACCAACTCTGACATGCCTTAATGAACACCAAATAAAACAGGACTACCTATGACCTCATTGTGCCTAGTCTAGCACCCAAAACATCTATCCCAACAGAATCCTTTACCTTTCAAAGCAACTTCCTTCAGGCCACTGACTGTTGCTCACTCTGCACTCTTCTATCTGTAGTCTCACTGGGACATCGACTGCAACAGCCTCCATCTCCTTTTGTTCACTTTCTTCCAGTCAATGACTGATGCCCGCTCTGCACTTCCCCACTGGGTAAGAGCACATCCTTCACATCATCAGCTGATACGACCTCTGCACTGAACCATCTGAGACCGTAACTGCATAACACTCCAATTGATAAAAGACCCTTCATAGCACTGCCATCTGCAAAGAAAAATGAAAGGTAAGGCATTTGAAACAAACATTCTGGCACAACCTAGCTTCCCTTCATCTACCTCCCCAACTCTCTGCCAGCCTCACCATACACAACCAAAACACTAAACTCCCTCTCCCAAGCAGTCAAACTCATAACCCACAAAACACACTCAAAAACCCCTAATTTGTCAGGTGTCTGAGCACAAAGAAAATAAGTTGATATGTAACTCTCCCTGTCCCCTTTAGCAATAACATCTCAAGTATGTTATCACCCTACAATATTTAGTAGTTAAAGTAAGTACCAATCTGCCAACCATGGTCGTCCCTCTGACATCACCATGACTGTCCTAACCCACCCACGCTGTGGTGTCACAGCTCACTGATCATTCCCCTGCCCGTACAAAAGTAAAGGCTAGAACACAGAAAAAGTCCATGAGCCAAGTCTCCTGTTATGAGCTGTAAATCACAGTGGGCAACAGCTCCATGCCTGTAACCAATGCAGTGACAAGATCTTTATGAAGAAAGAACTGCATGATGAAAATAGATTCAAGAAACAGCAATGCGTGTAGAGCATATGGGACAGAAATTTAACTACATAGTCCTAGATGTAGGAGTAGCCAGACAAAATACTTAAAAGCTCTACCTTGTGAAGAATACAACAACTCCCCTCTCGAGCATACTGACATTCAATAATATACTTGGGTACATACAACTGGACAAACCCGATATGAGTTAGCGACATAGCATAGAGACTCAAGATTATACAGAAATTCACTACCACAAACCTAAAAGATTTGCACTAGCAGGAAACTTGTTCAGGGTAGCAGCATTCCTCCCATCTGAAACCCTAATGTCTGACATTCCTAACAGCATTATCTCATGACTTGCCAATACTTCACCAGAAATCCCTATTTTATGATAAACGGACCAAACTCCAGACATTTTTTAAGATCTGTACAGTAGAAGGCGTACCTCTCAACCTGTTGGTACCAGAAATATAAACAAAGACATGACTAATGGACAGCAGAGACCTAAACTAGGGGCATGATAGGCATAGTTTTTATTCAAACTAAAGGGGTGGCGGAAGCCACATAACTATGGGCTAGGCTTATAAATGCCCTTGGGCAGATAGCCTAGTATGAACCTATGAACCTATGAACCTATGTAAATATTGCTCTTATAAACTTATGAGGTAATAGAGACACTTAAATATTGCTCTTATAAACTTATAGAGTGGAGAAAATACAACAATGCTGCAACATGAATTTTATTAGGGATATGAAGTCTGAAACTCGGATAGGTGCCATTATTTATATACTTCTGCCCTCAATGGTTTGCCAATTATTTGCCAGTACACCACCATTTGAAGATCACAGACCAGATATCCGAGCCCAAAAGAAGCATACCCCCCATACCCGCTCATACCTCTGCTACATGCACAGAAAACTGAAAATCATGATCTGCTCCCAACACCGATTTACCAAAAGTAGCGGCGATCTAAACCTAGACTCTCTACCTTCCAAACTCCCAGAAATAGACCTGGACCTCCACTTGAAACATGTATTTCCTCATAACCCCCATAAAATTTAAATATCATCTCAGGAATATCATATGACCTCATCCTGATCCTGATTCCTTCCCCACTAAGAACATTTTTTTCTTTTCCTTCTTCCCCCACCTGACAAATGGCCAACCCCTCACCTTGTGTCTTCCGGCCTTATCTTTGCATTTATATTCATCTTTGTCAGAAGGCAATGCCACATGGCCCCATGCAGTTACACAAATTTCTTCTTCCCCCACCTGATACATGCTTATCTTTGCCTGCATATTCATCTTCATCCGTAGATAATGCCACATGCGCTTACACAAATTTGGTTCCGAGATGACATTGCACATTGCAATTCTTCACTAACTAACTTCCGACCCATTGGCTGACTGAGTTTAGATGTCCAGATCGAACACCCACCTCACCACCCACCCACACTTGCCATACTGCAACATCTTTCTCTTTAAGAGTAACTGTTCAGCCTACCATCTCAGCACGCCTGTGCAAGTCCTTATTTGCCTCAAAGACCTTAATGCCTGTGAAAAGCAAGCATGACAGGCCTGGAATCCCTGTGACCCAACCTCCATAAATTGCTTTAGTTTTTTTTTTTATTTTAATTAAAACGGTATAATTACTCAGTTGGGCCGCAAGTCCAACCTGACCACCCAATCATAACAGCAGTGTGCTTCCACCAATGAAGCACATGATCCACTCCAAGCAACACGGACCACCATACTAACCACTGAGCAAAACCGCACACCCAGTCCTCAACAGCTGTGATGGCAAAACCAGTCGAGGCTACTTAAATAAATAAAGTGGACCTCCTATCCTGGGAGTTATATTTTTCTACTGAGAAAATCAACCCAGATGCCTCTGAGCAGTCAGTCAACACCATCCGACCTTACATGCTCTCATGTGTCACTTGCTATTATAAACTTAACAGTGCCTAGATACCGGATTTATTGAAGGTAGGCATTTTCAGAGTATAGAAACCAGAAGTCAAATGCGGGTCAACAAGGAACCCCCCCCCCCTGAAAATAGTTAAAACCATTCTGAGTGTACATCAAAGCAGCCATTCCTTATGGGCATTACCTTGCCTGGGAAACTGCAGAACTTCTCAAAAGGTAATGCCTCTTAATTAGTAGGTTTTTTTTTTTTTTTGTTTCTACAATACCACAAAACGCAAGTTAGGGATAACGGGGTCTGCATCATTAAGACTTTAAATGAAATGTCAAGCAAACCATGATGGGCAAGGACAAGGGCAAGTACAAGCACTAAAGGGCTTGCCCCCCCGCCCCCCCCCCTGCGACATGCCCACCATCATTCTGGATGTGAGAAAAGCCCACCCCACTGCTCCACAATCAGAGAGAGAGAGAGAGAGAAACACTTTTACATGTTGCTTTCAACTTAGAAAAACTGACTGCTTGTGCATGGCAACCACTGCAAACAAGACACACAAAACCCCTAAGAAAACACCCCAGTCCAACTGCATATAAACCCTGACTTGTCTACCTCAATCAACATTGGAAAGTGAAACTCACGAACACAATGTCAACCACCGTGAAAAGACCCCATTGCCTCCTCCAAACACGATCTACTTCCCATTCCTAACTAATAATAGTCCAAGGCCTACCTGCACCACTGCTAATTAGACATAGTGCATGGCCTACCTGCACCACAGTACCTACAGGTCATCATGGACATTACTCACAGCAGCAAGTTCATGCCAAAAATGTGACTCCTACCTCAGTTACACCTGACAAAACCCTCTAAGCCTCTCTCTACCCTTACCTCATTTCTTCCTAAAACATCCCTCAATCCCAGTTAACCGTAACCCCCCTTATTCTCTTAATTCCTGCTAACCTATGTATCTAGCCCCACTTGAAGATGTCCCAGGACAAAATGGTCTGTTCCAAACCTCATTTCTCCAAGTTTTTTGGGTTTCTAATACCATGATGGGAATGGACCCCATTCCTAAGTCAAAGTACGATTAAAGTTCATGAAATTAGTATTGTTTCACTCTTTGATGTCAACCAAAAATTGCTCTTTGCAGCACACACAATGTGCCAGTATGATTCCTTCTGCAATTTGTACGGTGTCACATGAATTCGTAACATATCTAAATACGATTGAAAATTCTTTTTTATAAGACCTGTTGCTCCTACTACTATTGGAACTGTCTGGGTATTTTTCTTCCACATGGCTCTCATTTCTGCCTGCAGATCCAGGTATTTCATGACTTTGTGTATCTCTGTAAGCAAGACACTGTAGTCACTAGATGTGGTGATTTACTGCCTTCATGTGTACTGTGATGTTGCAGCATGACCCAAGCAAATTTTTTGCTGACCCCTGCTTTAGAAGTTTCTCAGATAATTTAACCTGCCTTCATGTTACATGTGATCTTAGTGCATGGCTCTTCCATTAGGGTGGAACTGTACTCCACCAGTTTATCATATAATTTAACATACCCTTCTATGAGGTATGGTGTAGTCCTTGGACTAGCTTTGTTGTCATTCCCTGAATCATATTCATTCTATGCCCATAAGTAACAAACTTCTATTTGACATCTGTCATGATGGAACTATGACCACCAATTGGTAATTATGCATTTGTGTGAGCCTATTTATGTATTTCTGTCCATTATTTGTTCTGGTCTGAGCAAGATGCCAGTAGCTGACTGTCCCTATCAGTGTCTTACCTCTTTCTTTGCTGGTTGCTACAATATGAAATTGTGTTTCACAATTATTTTGCATGTGTTCCCTTTTGCCTTTTGTGTGCTGTTTGCAGCCTCATCACTCATCAAATTTTGCATATTAACCTTAGTACTTGTTTTGCGGTTGTATGCTGATCAGACTACCATAATGTACCTTTTGATCCCTTACTCTGCTTCAATTTACCTGTCATGGTGGAAGAGTCTGGTTGCCCTACTCATTCTGACTCTGATTTGTTTTGAACTTTTTTCGGAACTGTCCTCTCTGAAACTGCCTGATTTCTTTTTTTTACTAAGGTTCTGATATTCATTGTTTATTTATTCAGAACAAACTGAATAAACAAGAAATTAATGGGTGTACCAAGGGAAACTCAAAACAAATATGAAGTAACACCCTGGAGGTACAAAGAAACCAGTCGCACACTGTCATTGGTACAAACAAATATGTTTATTCCAAAATAAGATTTAAACAAAAATGTTTAGTCTAAAATCAGATTTAATAATATGGTTCTGTGTCACTGGCTCTTTAATAATATGGAACTGTGTCAGCTGCTGATGACACAAAAGGAAGTGATGTAAGTTATTTAGTATTCTGATGAAGTCCTAAGTTAGCTCTAAATCTCATTTTGGAGTAATGTTTTTGTGGTACCAAGGAAGCAGATTATTAGCATATGATATGGTTTTGTAATAAGGTGTGTTGAATATGGACTGAAGTCACAGATGTGATGAGATGGGAGTCCTTGACCACATACAGAGGACACTGATTTTCGGCTATTATTCGTTTTTCCTAGTTTGTCCATGTTTATGGCAGCAAATAACCTCTCCAGTCCAAGGAGCCCCAACTTATTCAATACAGATGCTAATAATGACATTGGTCCACGAGAACAAACAGACCTGTCAGCCTTGTTAGCATCCCTTTCTCAATGTATGGATAGTATGTCAGCTAGACTTGACGCTATTGACCAAAAAGAAAGAGGAGTAATGAGACAAGACATGGATGCAGTTTTTGGTTTACTGACTACTATTTCCGATTTTGGAGGTGAGCGTACTACAGTGCACAACTCAGGGAGTGCTACTGGCAATTGTTCTATAGCACCGGGCCAGCCACCACTAATTGAACGGAGACAGCTCCCGACTCCACAGCAACTGGTTGCCAGCCTTTCCTCTACACCACTAAGGCAGACGGAACAATCTCCATCAGTGAGGGAACAACGGTCTTTGCCACTACTTGTTGAACCAGTAGCTCATTTACATGAGCAGAATATACCGCCAATTAACAAGGGCAGCACACCAAGTATACGCTCTTTTGCACAAGTTGCCTGTCACCAAACGGAGACCAACGGTGATCGCATTTCCCCTGAGCTTATTGGAGTTCCTTCATGTAGAGACTGGGTAGAAAACATCGACAACATCTTGTTTGCTACAAGTAACCACCAGGAACAACCGGCTATGGGAATTTCTACACCAACAGTAAGTACTAACACCATTACTGAAAACCTGAAATTATTCGACACTAAGCTCGTTAAACTAAAAAAACTCCAATTGGAGGTAACATACTTTAAGCAATGTTTAACTGAGAAGCTTATACCTAAGGGCCTATGAAACAACTTTTGCCCTACGGGCTTATTTGTTGATGTTACGTTTTATAATGAACTGGCTATGTTATTTGACATACAAGGACTACAACTTCTTGAATCGATGGTGAAACACTACCTTTTACAAATTAATGTACCTACTACTGAAGTCAATACTTTGGACAATAACATAAAAAAAGACTTAAATTTTGAAAGATACAAATACGACTATAGTCGTATTTTTTCAAGCATTGATTTGCTCTTATCCAAACTTAAGGATAATAAAACAAAGAAACTGTCAAGAGACAGGTTATCATATGACCAAAAAACTGTTTACCCTAAACTTCAACTAACTAGTAACACAAACCAAATGTCCACCATTAATCCCACTACTGCAGAGACAGCATTACCATTTACTTCCAATTACGTCGACTCTAATTGTGTGGAAGAAAATAATGAGGATGAATTTACTGAAGTCCCTCAACGGAGTAATCGAATTAAAGCCCAAAATAAAAACCAAAAAGGGTTTCAAAGGAACGGTTACAATAAAAACAACCATTTTGTCAACAATAGTAACAACAATAATGGACATTTTTTAGGGGGGCGCAACAGCCACAACCAACAGTTCAGGAATACGAACTGGAACAAACCACGGAAGTGAGTGGCGTCCCTGTTTTGACTGACAGTACTGATCAAAGTAATGTAAAAATAATATCTAACTCCAAGGGGGACTTCACAATTTACAACTTCTCCAGTTTTGTCCTTGAACCATGTCTTATAGAACTGTTAGCTTTTGGCAGTACTTTTGTACCTACTAGGAAATGTAATTTAGCAAACATTATTATTGATTTAAAATGTTTTGTTCACAAATTGAATTTAGATATCTTATTTACCAGTGTTTTGCAAGGTGACAATTCCACTCTTAAGCTTGCTAGTACATTCAATCCTCCCCTGCACCCAGATTTACTCCTATTTGAGAGAGTTTGCGAATTAGATTTCAGGCACCTAAGTCAACGAAACACTTTTGTTAACTCAAACAGGAAATTAAATGTTACTGTCGAACAAATGAGTGCCTTGAACCACCTATGCAACTCTCCTGTAAGGGTGATTAAACCAGATAAAGGTGGAGGACTGGTCATATTTGATAATTTTGACTACATAGAAAGGATGTCATTAGTACTTAGAGGACCAGCTTATACATTATCATCCCTGAATGAAATGAATATAAGTTTAAGGAGAACTAGAGGGTACTTCAAGGATCTCTTTATTAATGCTAAAATAGACTTAGACACATATAACTACATTGACATTCAGATGCCTAAGACCCCTACGATCTTTGGCATCCCGAAAATTCACAAGAGTTTTAACAATCCCCCTATGAGGGCGTTAATAGATAGCCGAGCATCAATGACTTACCCTTGTGCTCAATTGGTTGAGTCAATTTTGGCTAAATACTTGAAACTTCTCCCAGAAATTTGCAAGGACTCTTGGTCCTTCCTTCAGAATATCAATAACATACCATTTGATAAGTCAGTTAACTCCTTGACTGTGGACGTTATTGACTTATACACTTCAATCCCACATGGTGAAGCTATCGAATGGTTGACTTTAATACTAATAGAGCTTAAAGCAAGTGAAAGGGACATCTATATTGTATCAGAACTACTAGACATCATTCTGACTTCCAATTTTTTTCACCTTTAATGGCCATTTTTACTTACAGAAACAAGGGATAGCTATGGGGTCACCATGTGGTGCAAGTGTAGCTAACCTCTTTGTTGCATACTGGGAGAGACATTTTCTACTTAACAATTCAACTTTTAAACCTTACTTAAGATTTTACACGAGATTCTTGGATGGCATCTTTATTCTATTTCAAGGAAATGCATTAGAAGCGACTAACTTAGTGGACTATTTAAATGGGACCACTGATTTTCTTAAATTTACTTACAAATTTAATGAAAAAGAAATCGATTACCTTGACATGAAACTGGTGAAAGATTTAAATGTGGGTGTGTACAATTCTTCCATTTTTAGGAAACACACATACTGCAACTCCTTCCTGCACTTTGACAGCTCACATCCCTTCAAGCAGAAGAGATCTATTATTAAAGGGCAGCTTATTAGGGCAGCCAGGATATGCAGTTGTGACATGTCCTTTAAAGAAGAATGTCAAAAGTTAAAAGACATGTTTTCCAACAGGAAATATCCAACTCAGTTAATTTCAGAATTAATTAATGAAGTTGAACTTAAACGTAATAATGGAATATATAAACCTATTTTACAGGCACGTCTCTTTCAGACGACTACTAACGCCATTAGTACCTTTGGTGATAATTGTCCTTTTATTATAACTCCTGATATTACGGATGGCCAAACTAGTGTGAAAGACAAACATAAAACTAGTTTCATTACTCCTTTCAACATTAATTCTACTGAAATTAGATTCATACTTTTCAAGAATTGGCATTTTATCACAAACAATGGGCAACTACTGGATAAGTTAGGAGACTTTCCTAATATAACTTACAGGAGAGGTTGTAACATC
Organism: Protopterus annectens; assembly: GCF_019279795.1. NCBI lineage: Eukaryota > Metazoa > Chordata > Ceratodontiformes > Protopteridae > Protopterus > Protopterus annectens. The sequence goes on along the minus strand of NC_056730.1, from coordinate 692,343,969 downwards.
AAAATGTTATTAGAAAGGGACCTCGATGTAGACTTGACTTCTAGACATACAGGCACGTTCCAGTGCGGTGCTTGCAACTCGTGTAAATATGTACAAGTAGCTAAAACTTTCACTGTAGGAAATAGGAAATTTTACATCCGACGTAAACTTAATTGTGAGTCTAAATCAATAGTATACTTAGCAAAATGCAACTGATGTATGTCATTTTATGTAGGCAAGACTGACCGAAGGTTACGTGACAGACTCTATGAACACCAATACGCTATTAAGAAAAACAAGATTGACAACGCATTAGCTAAACACATAACTAAATGTCCTGGTCACAGTTTTCACTTTTTAGCCATCGATCAAGTCTTGCCTTCAATTAGAGGTGGACCTGTTACACTGTTTCTAGAAAGTAAAGAATTGGAATGGCAACTCACTCTTAATGCTTTTAGCCCTCCGGGGCTCAATGAAAACTGTAACATAACATGCATTTTGAAACTGAGAAATTACAGGAGGTAGTCCACACAAACTTCTAATTCAGTGACTTGTTCTTATACTAAATTTTGAAGTATCAACTGTAACTTCCTAGTATACAATTTTTAGTATTAACTAGACTTTTTCTTAATACTATCTTTTTATATTAAGTTTTAACATGGTGAACTTGTCAACCCTCTTTTTATGATGAGTTTAATTTTGAGAGTTGCACACATGGCGAGACCTGAGTGCAAAAAAAGCACATATATTTTTGTGCATTAGAGGATTGACTTGGTTTAACAAGTATACAAAAATAATAGGAATACAAGCTTTTCCATCTTTTTCATTTTTACTCTTGCTCACCTTTGCTTATTATATACAAGTTTAGTAATAATTTTAACTTGTTAGCATTGTACAGAATGTTTTTAATGTGTTTTTAACTTGTGTGTTATAAAACTCATTTGAAGTCCGTTCTCAACACTTGAATGGTTAAGTACGCTGCCTCTTTAAGGGAAAGTATGACGCAGACAGTGGGTGTTCCTTAACATCATTTTTAAAAACTGTGGCGCCTTTTTTCTGCATCTCTGAAGAAGCTACTACCTTATCAAGTAGTGAAAACGTTGATTGTATTTTACTTTTTAATAAATCTACGTTAAGAGGAGCTCCCTTGGTCTCTAGTGCTTGCTGCATTTCTACATTTTGCTGGTTTATTTTTGGCTATTGGCCATACCATCACAGGTCCACCATTTCTTACTCATGGCTTTGGGGTTGATTGAAGATGCTTGATGCCTCCTTGTTAAATATGATATTTAGGTATTGGAAACATATACCTTCTGAATGACATATTTACTTTTTAACTGTTTTTCATAAATTCAGTTTATGTAAACCTGAAAGAAAGGAATGAATATTCATCTATATTTTTTTTCACTCAGTGTGACATAGTTAAGTTTATTTTACTAGATTTGCATTTTCTCATTTTTGTGTGTCGTTATAGTTCTCATAATGTTTTATAATGGTGCATGTGATGCATTATATTGAAATGATTCTGATTTATGTATGTTAGTTGTAAGATAAAAGGTTTTTCAATAAAGAATTACTTTGGTAAAAAAGTACTATTTTTCTGTGGCAGTCATTTGTTGCATACTTAGGGAAATATCTTTTCAATGAAGCCTCCTTTCCAGCACCCTGGAATAGACTTTCTAAGAGAGACTGATAGGCCTGATTCCCTTATATATATAGCACACTGCTCCCATCTCCTGCTACAATTAAGAATGGGAACCATGACTCCAGTCTGCATGCCCTCAGGTTATGTCTCTGTCTCCAAACCAGCACTGAAAAAGACAAGACTACCCAGGATACCTCAACAGTATCCTATGTCTTGTGTATTCACTATTTCTATTTGGATGTGATTCACTTCAACAGTCTTGCTGTCTCTAATTGCCAAAGTTACTGCACCTGCAGAAATAGACCCAAACCTACAAGCTACTTTTGAGACTGCCTCTAAAGGTAGGGCATGACCAGTTGGTCTAGGATTTCATCAAGATGTGCTGTCTATTTCCTGAAGCATTTCCTCAAACGTGCTGAGACCAGCATAGGCAATATGCTGCCCCTACATAATGACTCAGTTGATGGTTTGTCAGAAACTCTTTGTAGCCATCTGAAAGTCTACTTGCATGGCCTTGCAACATTGCTCTCATGCTCTGACTATGATTGCTGCAGTTTCTTTCATCCTAGTCTGTCAGTATCTATCAGTCAGATCTCAAGATCCCCCCTTCCTCAAAAGCAATGTATAAAAATCCTATTTCATAACCTGACAGATTTCTCCACAGTTGGTGTCCACCAGCCCATCTTTGGCATATTACAACAAACACTTACCACTTTATAGCCATATCTTCTTTCTAGTACCTTAACTATTGACATATTCAACAGGGTTAAAGCTGTTTCAGAGATGGGCAATGAACTCACCCTGCACAAAAACATTTGTACCCTCACTACATACTTTGATTTCCTGAATTTATATAGCTGTCAGTATAATCTGTTTCCAAATGCAATGCAGTATGTAGAACAATGAATAATAATGTTTAAATGACACTTTTCAACTTCCCACACAAGCTCTTTTGCAGCACTGATGTAGCATCCCAGATTTCAAAAGCCATTTTTTGTCATGGTTTGCACATTAATTCATTCTACTCCACTGTAATTTTATACATGCAGACAAGTAATTTTATACATACGGACAAGGAAGCTGCCCCACAGCTCTGAAATATGATCATAGAAAGATCTAAGCCTGGAAGAATTAAACTAAAATCTAGCAATCACTAGCCAAATCCTGGGAATTACCATCAGTTATGAGTCATCTGTGAATATATAACAGAGCCTGTAGGACACCAAAATGTTATTTTACATATTAGTATGTGAATGAAGTGCCCCATTTGTGCAGAACTCCTTATTTCTTCCTATACAAGCATGCTGGACTGCAAAGCTGTGTTGTTGTGTAGTTTGTAAGAGTATATTCGTCTGAACATATTTCACTACATTCCAGTGAGAAGTATGCTCCTCAGTGTCTTTAAATAGTTATTGCAGCCCAAGTTATACCGATACATACCAAAAACCTAGGCATGTGTGCGCCTTAGTATGTGCTATATACCTCAATCACATTAAAAGATTGTCCTGGTTATTCAGAAACAAACCCAGCACTCGCTGTAAGAGCTTCAGTAAAAAGGGTCTGCTTCTGAGATGTGGAAAAATACAGTTCAGCAACCCATTAGCCATAATGAGGAAATACCTTATTATCAGCTAATATGCATGCCTCAGAACTGTCTTTAATGG
>NC_056730.1:692330681-692335681 GCF_019279795.1 Protopterus annectens | reverse complement strand
TAATAAAAATGATCATACATGTATAAGATAGCAACCACTGGAGGATGCTAGACTGTATACATTTTAGCAGGTATCCACCCTCTCTTTCGCATATAATCTGTAAAAGACCATGGAGACTCCAACTGGGTTTAGTGCTTGACACAACCCAAGGGCCTCAGTGGCTGTATTCACCTCCACTGACCACTTACCTAAGAGCAGGTGTTTTGGAATCTGGGTCCTGGTGTAAACCTGTTTATATATATGCTTACACTGAATGATGTCACTTACACTGAGAGTGACTCATTCGGAATCATGACTGACTTACACTGGGAACAACTCTTTTGGAATCTGGGTCCTGATTTTTCATACTTCTTCACCACATTGCCCACTCTATCGCTGTGCATGTTTTCACAAAGAATCACATAATATTTGGTCTGCCATGCAAGAACAATGGATGCGATTAGTACAGAAGTTCTGATAAATGTCCAGGATCCAGTCTTTCAGACCTTCTCCATCTTTAGGCTTTTTTCAGCAAACAGGGAGTCTAGTTCCCTTCTGCTTTCTTTTGAAACAATCCATCCTACTTCATTTTGACCTTGGAAATGAAAACTGACATTTTCACAAGAAAATTACCAGAATATTATCATAAACAGCATCTGAATTCTGATAAAGCTCAGCAACAGCGATGAACTTACAAGAAAAAAAAGGTGGCTAGCTGCTCCCAGTGTCAGTGCAAATGAAGAAAAGTATTCTTTATCAGGTTTTGAATTCCCCAAGGATCCCCCAGTAAAACCTTCTGCTGTCTCTGCTATACTGTGTTTCTGTGCTTTCCCAGTTGGGACTTCATCACATGTGGCTTCATTACAAAACTGAAACTGACCTCAGCAATCACAGGCACATGTCATTCATCCAAGCTGTTAATGGCATCCATAAAAGTATCAAACACCTAGGTGTTCTCTGGATCCAGCTTATAAAAAATGTTTAGCAGAAGCTCCCCCAGAGCATGCCACTTTCTCATTACATATCGCCTCCCTCCTGACCTGTTACTACATCCATATTAACCTACAGGAGAGTTAAAGTTAAGTGTTCCTAGAGACATTTTTTCAGTATGAGGCCATTTCATATCACTTTTAAAGTATGAACAATTTAGTGATTTGAGACAGGAAAACTTTTGTTTCCTGCAAAAAATTACCCATGGTCATAACTCCATCAAGTTGGCCATTGCATAATGCTAATGTACAGGGGTGTTTAATCCATAAACGTTCTAAGACATAATACTTCTGCACAGCTGTTGCTATTGGGATTTGTGTTACAATACCCCATTGAGCAAACAAACAGTGGTTGATAAAACATCCAAAACTGTAAAAGAAGTTCACCCAATGCCAGCTCAAACCAGCAAGGCTTAGCTACACTGGGTGGGACTAAGCCAGAAATGAGCAGTAATGACACTACAGTCCAGAAATATAGATTCTTAAAGAAGTAAAAGTAGCATTGCACATGTAAATATATGCTGGTTTTGTCAGCAGAAAGTCAAGCAACCGCTGCTAATTGATTTTGACTTTATGTGAATTGATGACATTAACCTCTTGCCAACATAGTTGTTTAACACACTGTAAGGATAAAACCACAATTCCACGTAACATAAATGAAACACTAAAAGTTGACTGCTGCCCCTACCACTGTGTTCGCCATCTGGCTCATCTAATTTCCAAAGGCATGTTCTCTAGATCCAAACATTTCTTAATTCCCCTTTACTCATAGGATCATAGGATCATAGGAATTTACTAGGCTAATAACCTAGGGCCCTAACAAGCCTAGTCAAGTTCTACCCTTATTCCCATGATCATCACCTATTGCCCCTGTCCAGGAGGGATACAGGTGGAACCCCTGTGGTGAATTTACAGTTACCCATCCAACTGTCCAGATTGTGTTTGAAGAGGGACAATGAGGTGCTCTGTTTGACATGAAGTAGGTGTCTGTTCCAAAGGTATGGTAACATCTGGGAGACACATCTGTCCCTCCAGCATGTTCTTTTAATGTCACATACTAGGTTAAGGTCTTTAGAGTGAGTAACCCATGTACCATTTGACTTGCTTATATGCAACATTTCCAATAGAGCAGAGTCAGAGATTGACTTATATCTTCCTTATATCTTCCTTATATCTACTTTATATATACTCCTATCATGTCAGACTCATTATTGAATAGAAAGCACCTTTTGGTATGCATTTTTTAAACATATCACTCAAATTGAGAGACCTCAGATACTCATAACTAAAAGACTGATGTCCTCAAAAATCACAATCTGGCTTCCCTCTCTGTTATCATTCTCTTATAGAGTCTTCCATGGAGGTCTATGTCTGGCCTTTCAAGCCATAAAAGGTCCAACCCTCTTTAACCTCATATTCCTTTGCAGAACAAATAGTACCTCAAAAACTCAGTTAAAGAAACTAAATCTTCATCAACAGATAAATAAGGCACATGCCCATGGAAGATTTTTATCCCGGTATATCCTCCACCTCTGGAATAAACTTCCACTGTATTGGAACATTAATTTCCTAGATGTTAGAGTTATAATGGACAATGATGGTAAGATTTTGATGAAACTGTATAGGAAACCCTGTCATTGTAATCATTTTTTATTTTGAGATAGCATGCATCCACCACATATTTTTAAGAATGCAATTAAAAATCAGTTGTTAGAACTTCTAGACTTAATGTAGGAGATGCACATTTCTTTAGACATACTAATGACATAGCTAGGTCTTTTGCTGATAGGGAATATAATGAATATGAATTATGTCATGCTACTAAAGAGGTCACACAGTTGAGGGGTAGTTCAGCTAAACCCTATTTCTCAGACGTTCCTGTGGTTAATACCGAAGCCAATGTGGAGGAAATTTTTTTCAAAAGGAAAGGAATATTAAAAGTGCCAATACATTATTCTAGTAATGCCAACTGTTTTATCTGTGTTACTAGAAAGTTTTGGCCTTTCCTAGCCACTGATAGTGAGATTAAAAAATTAATAGATGACTGACCAAGGTTTTTGTTTAAAAATATGAAGTCCTTAAAAAGACAATTATGTTATCCTAAGAAAAATGCTGTCTTTAGTGGCCTGATTTACACTAAACCTTGTGGTGGGTGTGCTATATGCAAGTATATTGATAGTACAGGGACTTTTTTACACCCAGATCAGTGTAAAAGGCATGTATTTAAAGTTGGTGCTACTTGTGATTCGATGCATGTGGTATATCTAGCACATTGTCTGTTATGCCACAAATTTTATGTTGGTAAGACAGGCAGGGCTTTAAAAGATAGAATTAAAGAGCAGTTATATCATATTCGTAATTATATTATGTCTAATGCCCTAGCTAAACATATTAAAGAGACTACAAGTGATCACAGTTTTAAGTTCATGGTTATTGGGAGAGTTTATGATAGTATTTGTTGGGGGGGTAGAAATTTAACTGAGCAGCTTAAAGCTAAATGGATTATTAAACTGAGAAGTACTTTGGTCATGGTCTCAATGATAAAGTCCTGATTTAACCAATGCTCAAGGCTAGAACTCTTTTCACAGAAAAAATGTTCATGTGTATATGTGTTTATATTTAAGTTTTTTACATATACATATACTTTTATATATTTTTTTTATGTTTTCTGGATGTTCTGTTGTTATATTGTTCTGCATTGTACCTTTAAGTATGGAAATCCTGTGATTGGTTACATTTTAACTGAATTTGCTATTTAAGGACATTTAAATTGAGCATTTAATTATATTTGAAGAAGTAATTTTAACTGTGAAAGTGCTTATGTATTTGTTTTATAATTAAGTGAATGTATACTCAATCTTTTAGTTGAACCTGAGTCCACGCATCTTTTTGAAATTAAACTTCCACTACATATCAAGAAGAGTAGCACCCTTGCTATTTTCAAGGTAAACTTAGATAATTGGATGAGAAGCCTCAAACGTTTCCCATTGTCTGTCTTGCCTTGTCCTCCTTGAGGCTGGAAGGGACTTTTCAATATTGAGTTTTGGCTAGGCTTGCAATGGTCTACAGACTGATTACCTGGTACTTACCTACGAAAATTGAAAACCTGCCTGGTACTTACCTACGAAAATTGAAAACCTGAATAATGAAAATATAATATGATAAAATATAATGTCGCTCTCATTCTAACCTTCTACAACGTATACTTGCACAAAAGCCAGAGGAGAATCGATCACAAGTAAGAGCTGTGCTGCTGTAAAACAGCAATGGAAATGGGTTGTTGTATCTAAGCGATACAGAAACCCGTATCTGAACTCCTGGATTATAGTCAGAAGTAAAGGTTTGTGACACTGATGTCACCAGACAGCGCAGGACAGAAACTTAAGTACCGTCAATGAATATAAAATAGGTGCGTTCTCAAACAATGGTGGACCACTCCATCCGACCTTGCTTTGCCAGCATTATTCCTTTGCTCCCAAGTGAAATCTCCAGCCAAAGACCTAAGCCTTTACATACAAACCAAATCAGCTCCGTACTTTACATAAAAAGAAGAAAGGACTTTAGAACTGTTGAGTATTCAACTGTAGGTAGCTCTGCACTAAAGCATTATCTCGTCTTTTGTGAAGCCACACCTAACCTTTCACATACTGGTGTAAACCAATTGTTGTGTACGTGGGGGTGGGGGGTTGCTGCCTTGAATATAGATTAACTCTTGACATTTTTTCCCCATTTATTACTCTAAAGGAGAAAAATTAGAATTGTTAAGCATACCATTTCAGATGAGATCTCTCAATTACTGTCCTTGTTGATGAATGTGCCAACATCCATAATAATTGGAAGACCGCCTCAACCTTTTCATGCAAGAAATCTGGACAAAAGCTGACAAAATGAAGGGAGGGAGGGAAGGCCCCAAATCAGGGACAGGTTTTAAATATTGCCCTTAGAAAGGTGCTGGAGTAACAGGGTTTGTATTAGCATATATTTTCTGAAGGATTTGGAGTCTGAAACTCAAATTTATGCTATTATTTAGTG
>NC_056730.1:692112423-692150094 GCF_019279795.1 Protopterus annectens | reverse complement strand
CCCCTTGTGGCTGTGCTGACTGGTTGTGCCATAGCATATGAGTCTACAAATTGTAGCGACTGTTGGGCGAGGGTGTTGGGGCTTGAGTAGTATCTCCAGTCAATATTTGTGTATTTGAAGTCACCCAATATAATGGTGTTTGTGGAGACCTTCATATTCTCCATAGTTCCCATGAAAGCTGAGTGCAGTTCCTGAGTTTGGGAGGGTGGTCTGTAGCAGGCAACAAACTAAAAGGCAGTTTTGCACAATGGTAGTTGTATATGTATGGTCTGTGATGCTTTGTGAAGTGCTAGTAACCCGGAGGTGTGTGTATCTATGATGTATATGGATACTCACCCTAGTTGTGTTGTCTGTTCCAAGTCTTGTTGTCAGACAGCATGGTATGAAACATAACCTGGTAGTGCTGGTGTGCATAAGTGAGCCTGAACCAGGCATCTGTCAGTGCACAGATATCGCTATCCTCCATACTGAGGAGAGTCCTGAGTGGCCGCAATATGAGGGTAACACATCTGGTGTTGAGCAGCATTCCCCTAAGTTTCATTTAACCTGTAATGTCTATGGAGGTGGGTTTGTCTTCTGAGCCATGCTTAAAAAAGGCACTATGGTGGTACCAAGAACCTTAGCCAGCATTCGAAAGTCCAAGGGTGACAGGTGCAAGCTGTCCATAGTGAAGATACGTGGCATGTCGAGCATGTCACCACAGGCTGACAGACACTGTATCCCCTATGAATGACACCAATTTGTTAGCCAACTGTTAACTGTGATATGTTTGTCTGTATACTGTTACATCATAATTGGTGGGTGTAAGATGCTAGACAAGGTCAGGGTCATACTGGCCTGGGCTACATGATCAGAGTGTTTCTCCATGTATCATGTCATGTGGTCCAGGGAGTAACGTCTGAGGTTTTATGCACCAGCATGGACAATGATGGTGCCAGTCCTGTACTTGCTTTGGAGTGACCTGACTGCATGGGATATGTGGCAGATCCTGGCACCCAACAGACATCCTAAAGTGACTATTCCCTTGTTTGGGCTGGTGAGTGGTGCGTCAGTGTATCTGACAATAAGTGTCTCCTATTACAAGTGCATTAGGTGTGTTGTTTAGCCCGAAGGGCAGTGACTGTGTGGCACAATGACATTGTGAACTATGTGATATGTGGGTATAGTAGTGGGGTAGCAGAGTTCATTTACAGCATCTGAGTATGTCTATGTGTGATAATGTGGTTTGAGTGCTGTCGCTAGAGGATATGTGAGACTGATATGTGGTGTGTGTGGTTACTGGACCACCTGATAGACTGTGCCAGTCATGGGTCAAGAGAGTTCAGCACCCTGTATGTCTATATAGGTGCATCTCACACATATATCTGAGTTTGTCTGGAGGAGGAGAGGGTTGTCTGTGTACATGAGGCAGATGTGACATTGTGTCAACATCACAATATTCACCAGCTGGACTGGAGAGTACACACGAAACTGACCCGTGGACATGCCAGGATATTATGATGGCATACTCTGTAGCCTGATCACAAAGGATCAGTGGGGTGTTAAGTGTGAAAAAGAGTATAACTATAATTAGTGCTCAGGTTCATTGGTGTTTTGTAAAGAGTAGCTGAGAAGGAGTCCAAACTGAATCATGACACCTCCTTCAGCTATGTCATAAATAGCAATGCACACCCATATATGTCCTGAGTCAGGGCCAACTGTACCTGACTGACAATGCTGACATCCTGACAGACAGGCCCATATATACATACCCACCTCCCACTGACGATAATCCATATCATCATACCATGAGATATCTTATGTAGAATGGATGAGCAGCTACCCCAATGCCAAAAGCATGGCAGCAAGTGGAATACATTGATTCCCAATATGTGTCATGCATAAACTACAGAACAAACAGATCCTGCACCTGAACAGTCAGCTGAGCCTCACCCCCTACACAGGATGTGGAACCATTGAATGTGTTACAGCAACATATGGCACTCCCCACAAGTGTTGGTGCACAACACACCATGGGAAGTACAGTCCAGTACACCTAGGAAGTCTGATCTGCAAGGTCATGGAGTCCATCATGGTTGAAGTCATAAACAGAGCTTTTGGAAGCTGACATATACACACAACCCTACCAACTGTGGTATGTTCATGTGCCGATCATGGTTCCCAAACATGCTAGATTGTTTGCAAGGCAGCCACCCAGGACATACATCACTGAACACAGCTACACATGCCTCACATAGACTTTGAATAGCCCTTTATCAACATCCCAGACACATGTAGTACCCACAAAACCAACAAGCTGTGCATAAATATGTGTTGACATATGAAGGAATGTCAATGTGTCTACAGATAGATCACACAAGGTAAGGATTATGAGGTCCTGTTCAATCTGTTGACACCTGCTGACCCACATGGACCATTCCTGGAATGGCATAAAGCAAAGTGTACACACATCACCAAGTCCAGTCTGGTGATGTCACCATCCTATAAATACAGCAGGAGAAAGGAAACCAGCCAGTAAAACAAATAGCGCACGCTGTGTTAATGTGTGTATCTCTCTCTAGTATCAAACCATAGTTAGGTAAGAGTTTGAATCCTGCAAACACTGACTGTGGGTGTGTGTTTGTGTGCAGTTTGTTTTGAGAGGAGTGCCCTTTCTGGAGACTGGAAAATCTCACTAAAAGAGGTACATTCCTCTTTGGAAAGTCTGATGATGTCACCATCCTACAAATACAGCAGGAGAAAGGAAACCAGCCAGTAAAGCAAATAGCGTGCCATGTTAATGCATCTCTCTCTAATATCATAACAGAGTTAGGTAGGGGTTTGAATCCTGCAAACACTGACTGTGTGTGTGTATGTATGTGTGCGGATTCCTTTCAGAAGAGTGCCCATTTTGGAGACTGGCAAAACTCACTAAAAGAGGTACATTCCTCTTTGGAAACTCTGATGGGGGGGTGTGTATGTGTGCAGTTTCCTTTGAGAGGAGTGCCCTTTTTGGAGACTGGGAAAACTCATTAAAAGAGGTACATTCCTCTTTGGAAAGTCTGATGACGTCACCATCCTACAAATACAGACGGAGAAGGGAAACCGGTCAGTAAAGCAAATAGCGTGCCATTTTAATGCGTCTCTCACTAGTATCATAACATAGTTAGGTAGGGGTTTGAATCCTGCAAACACTGACAGTGTGTGTGTCACTGTTGGTCAATGCAGTGTGGGTTTAGGTTTTACTATGGTAGGACATATTATGATTAAAACAGTAAGTGCATTGCACACATCAGGTATCTGCGTGGCAAATATATATGTGTACATGTCCCCTCAATCAGTACATAGGTGTGAAGCCTGCATACTACATGAATACATCTGTTTCCATTGACAGGTTGTGCTGCTGCTTCTCAGATCGTAGGTCACATATGTATGTATGTGACAAGGCCATCCACTGTTGGGATCTGTGGCCAAGGTGATCTGTGCCACACACACCCATGACAGTTACTAAAGAGTAGTGTGACTGAGGATATATGCCTGGGGTATATGTCAGACATGTTCATACACAACAACGACTGGCAATAATGGAGAGTCTGTATAGGTGTACAACTGCCTTGTGGATATGCATTCAGGCCTCTAATGTCTTATGTGATACACCAGGGACTCCACAATACCTATGGATATGTGGATACCAAGGGACACATGACATAGCACAAGGCTGTATGTACATATTGTTACCCAACATACATGTTGAGGTCTACCATCGATGTGGTACTGATGGGATAGTATGTATAGTAAATGTGGATGACTATGCCATAGCTGGCTTACTGCTATACAGCATGTATCAGACAACAGATATCTGTCTGTATGATACCCTTGTGTAGGATATGCGTCCCATCCAGGGAATGCATTGTAGGCCAATGCATGCATTTCCAGATGTGAATGGACACATCCCTAGTGTGTTTGTATGTACCTAAGGGGGCTATATGCCAAACAGGTATGGTTCCAGGAATGGGTGGTGATCAATACCACTGGTTAGTGTTAGAGTATAGTACCGGAAGGATCCAACTGTTACTGAGTTCCCTACAACTGTGTGTCATTTGTCAGGACATCATCTAATGATTACTTATAGACATGCTGTTGAGGTTGTGTATACTACCAGACCGCAAATCATTGACAGATATTAACAGTATCATCCACAGCATAGTGTCAACCCATGTCATGCACACATGTGGACCCATGTTAGTACATAACTGTAGTAGAATGCATACTGGCCATTGAAAGTTAATATTAGATGTTAATGTCTACAACAGGGTATGCCACATGTCCCATGTGTCCACCATGCACGTACATGCAGACAGTGCGCACCCACCATGTTCATAGATGTACACTTGCTAATCTGTACTGCACACCACACATGTACTGTCCACTCACTAACACATGCTGGCAACACATTACACTTCAGCCAAGTGGCATATGGGTGGACAATATATACTCAGACCTAACAGTGGTGTAAACAATGCTACATTGACAATCAGAGCTTTGATGCATAATGCCTGCTCAGACATACCTACAAGGATGTCATTACACTTTCCTGTTGACAACTTGCTAATATTGCTACACTGCTATAATGTCACCCTGTGCATCAGCACCATGTTAGCCTGTTCCTGCATCAATGTTACAGATGACAGGAGGCGACACAGGTATCATTATATGCACAGGGTGTGTTGTTGTTTACCAGAGCCTGACATTGACCCATCCAGTCGACATGTGTGTGTGTGTGTGTGTGTGTGTGTGTATGTGTGTGTGTGTGTGTGTGTGTGTGTGTGTGTGTGTGTGTGTGTGTGTGTGTGTGTGTGTGTGGGGGGGGGGGGGACAACAGTACAGAATGGGCCAATGTTGATGTAATGTGTGTGTGTATGTGTGAGCCCTAGTTGTTTGGTTAATGTGTGTGTGTGTCTGCATGCACACAGCTCCACCATGTGGCTGCCATATACGGTAGTTTGTGGGACAGCCACAGACTGTACCTGCTAGGCTGTACAGATCACTGTCTCCAGCCACGGACACAGTACCTGTGCCTGGGAGGGGTGCTACAGACAGTATTGGGTACCAACCCCGACTGGGTACTGTCATCAGAGGCAGAGGTATGATGACTGGACCCATGTCCCTGCTGGGACTGGCCAGAGCCACGTGCACGTAGTCTACTGGGACGGTCAATGGACAGACCAGCCCCAGCATGGCTGGGGCTGGTACTGCCACTATGGGAGTGGCTGTGAACTGTGGGCCATCTGCGACCACTGCCAGCTGTTGCTGTTGCTGGCATGCATCCTCATCGAAGACACAACCATCCCGCATGGTCTTGGCTCATGGAAGACATGTTGTGGAGGGCATCTACTGTCTCCCCCGAATGTCTATCAATGACCTCGGTGTAATTCCGAATGGCACCGGCAAGGTCACAGATGTTGTTATTGATAGTGGTGTAATGGGCCCTCTGCGCCCTAAGTCTCTGGTGTACTGTTCCATACATGCCTGAGCCTGCATTACAGCCCAGAGCATACCGGATGTTGTAAGACCTGTGAGGGCACGTCTGCCAGGGGCAATATGACCAGTGGTGCTTCCCCTGAGTACCCCTGGACCTCCACCTATGTGGTACCATTCCAGGAATCCAGCTATGGCTGCTGTGAGGGGATGCAAGTGCCATGGGTACCACTCTCTCCTGGTCAATGCCAGCTGTATGCTGTCCCTCGCCTATGGCCATTGGTGATGAGGGATGTATTGACAGTATGAGTGTGCTCATAGATGGGGTTGAATGCTGTGTACTGTCGATTGGCAGACCAACGACAGACCCTGTCAAACCTTCCTGTGCCAGAATACATGTCTCATCATCACCACTATTCGTGGCAGTGGCTTCAGGTTCTCTGCTGCGTTCGGCCACCCCTAACTCAGCACCTGTGAGAGGAAGACAGGAAACACACTTTACAGTCTACACATGATGCATGCACACATGCGCACATGCACACATGCACACATGAACACATGCACAAATGCACACATGCACACATATACACTACTCACTACAGCACATACACACACACACCAGCAATCCAACACATAGTCTATAGTGGGTGAAGGTGGGTGTCAGTATCACAAGGCAAACAGTCACCACACACGTCAGCATGCAGAATATGTGTTGGACAAGACCATGCAGTGCAAGTGTAGGTGCCCCTATTTCATGGCAGTTTACATGGCTTTGATGCAACTGTGTAGTTGTTCAGTGATTGGCTACACCCTGGGACACAATGTGTACCTGGACACAACATTGCTGTGGAAGTATTATCAGCTCTGCAATGCCCTGTGCACCATCACTCACAGGTATACATGCCATGGCTGCATGTGTTATCTGTGTGACACATAGATTTCCATGTCTGAGTACAGTGTCTGTGTCCATAGCAGATAATAGTGGGCACAGGTGTAGCACATGCATGCTATGTACACACACGGGATGAGTGGTGCATGCTGATGTGAAGGAATCCCAATGCTCAACATGGCCAGTGTACAGTGGTTATGGTGAGTGTGGGACATATTGCAGATATGTCGGTGCCAGCCATGGCATGGCATGCTACATGACTGCAACATTAAACACCACACATACCCAATGTGTGTCATGTGACCTATACACCCACTAGCATTCCAGGACATATATGTGACACTTTGTTCAGATGGCGACTGCTGTGCATATTGTGTATACTGGCATATGTAAGCACACACACAACATGCTATGCATATTGTGTATAGGTGCATATGTTTGCACACACACAACATTGAGGTGCACAGCAATGACTGCTATGAGTAGTACTGTGGTCACTGTAACTGGATGGGGTGTAGTACCCTGTGCCATCATCATCATGCATCTTGTGGTCACTCACAGCTACTAATGTGTGCAAGACCAATGCCTAGCATGCTGTACCTGAACTGCAGTGCCATGGCTACGTTCACAATTACACAGCCACTTTGTACATGGGTGTGTGAGGTGCCCAATAGGGAGCATTGCCTAACATGACTGTGTTATGTGTTGAAGAGTGTTGCACAGCCCCATGATAGGCCTCTACCCCTGAGGTACATCATGTGTGTGTGCATGACATGTGGGATACTGAAGTGTGACTTTACAGCAGGTGTGTGGTAATGCCAAATGTAGCATGTTTTCGTGTACTGCGTATGATAGACGTGTTATGTTGTGTACAGCTGTAGCAACTATGCATATCCAATGTGCAGTACAGTGTTGCCACAAATGTGTCTGCTGCTCTGTGCATTGCATGTGATTGAGGCAGCTACTGACTTTACTGAGATGTTTAATGTCTCACAGCAAACATGCTCAGCATGCATTATGTGTAAGTGTGTTACGTGTACATGGCCTACACCTCACCTATGACATGCACATGTCATTACCAATATTAAAGTGTTAACACACTCACCAGCATGTATCATCTGCCCTGCTGTCACACCAGAGGGACCTACAAGAATATGACACAGTTTGTCAGTGGCCACAACTGTGGCATTGCTACTGTGAGTGTGTTAAACTACAGTAGAACAACAGTCAACAGTCACAGGTGTACAGATACTATTCCAAATATCAGTATTGCACACAATAGGCAGCACAACTGCTGAACACACAGTACACATCTCACATATGCATATTCTAACAATACAGGTAACAGTAGTCTACAGCTAGGGCATATTACCTGCATGCTCCATGTCATCATGCTGGGTGGCTCCGGCCTCCGTGATGACATGTGTGATGCTGTTGCTGCTGTAGGCCAGGAGCCACCATGCTTAGGAGCAGCTCGTCCACTCTGGTGAGGAGGGGATGTATGGTCACCCCACCACCTGTGGCAAGCTGCTGTCTATGGATATCAGACGCATGCTGCCAGACATGTCTAATTAAATCACTGCAGTGATGGCGTACCTGCTCATATGTCCGGTTATGCATGCCTTTGCCATTTATCCGACGAACAAGATCTTGCCACAGTGCAGTACGCTCATGCTAGTGCTGGCTGGCCCTGGAAAACAGCAGTGTATAGTGCTGCACCAGGCTGTTGTGTATTTCCTGTTCCTCTGCAGCTGTATAAGATGGATTGTGTTAATGAGCCATAGCCCTGGAAGACAAACAATATGTGTGAGCAAGTCATGTGGCACACTTAACATTATTAAGTACAGATATCACTTAACTGCCATATATAGCATCTGTTTGTCTGTCAGAGGATACACACATTCAATACCACATATCAGTGCTCAGCCCACAACTGACTGACAGTGCCTGCCACACTTCATATAACAAACCAGTATACACCAGTACTCGGCACACTGTTTGGGATACAATGCACAACCTCACCATGGGGGTATATATCAAGCTAATGCATGAAGAAATATGTCATCCAATGCAATGAATGTAAAGTACATTTACAGTATTACCAGTAAACCACCCTAGTCGTTGATGCCATACCCCTACCTAACATATGTGCATGGTTGTTATTATAGCTGGCATACTGCTGTAACAGAGTATACATATTGCTAGGTACACACACATACCCTGTAACACACATGTGATTGCGGGCATGGTACAGGCATCATTACATACACATCAGACATACATACAACACACAAATGTATGCCGACACAGATGAGCATTACCTGTGTACCTTACAGTACTGTGTGCCCCTACTTACATATACCTATGGCTGAGGTATGTAATCTGTGCAGACTGCAGGAAACACACAAGACAGTGTTACCAGGGAATGTGAACATACACCATACTGTGCTGTTTAGGCCTACAGCTTCAGGTAGTACAACAGTTCATATGTGAGCTGGATTCACCAGCAGTACCACTTACTGAGCATACATGTATTGCTTCAGCCTACAATGGGACACCACAGTCATACACAAAGAACTACGTCACAACATATGCCATACTACTATGTCTGCATCCCAATAACTGACACATCTTTCTCTGGCCTCACACCTAGGACACAAACTACCATGACAGAAACAACCTCACACTAAGCTATCACACCTTTACAGACCTTGCACACATTCGCTGTCACACTCATTCCACCTCTCATAGCAGGTATTGCACTGAGTACATGTGTGTGTGCATTGTGTCATAGGTAGGTAATACGCTATTATCCCTAGGGCCTAGAGCAGCCTAGCCATATGCTACCCTGGCCTTTGACACACATGTAATGTGATTTCACTTGCTCCTGTCAATCGGATACACAGAGGTGACTCCCAGGGCATATTACCTATCTTCCAAACAATCATCAGGGGTATGTATGACATCTGCTAATGAGGAGCCTTGTTTGTTAATGCTGGGTGGTTTAGTCCAGAGTATGGCATATTTCTGGATAGGAACCTGTACCTCCAGGATGTGCTGTTTAGTGAGGTGGCGAGGATTAGGGCCCTAGGTCATGTAGCCTGGAGGGATTGTGAGGTGTTGACATGGTGGTTGGCCGACTGCTATGGGTGTGACATACCTCTGTATGTCCGGTAGAGGTAACCTCTGGGTGGACGGTATGCAACGCACTCTAGCTGTAGTTTTGTGAGTCAGTCTGCATAGGGCATGTGTTTGAGGGCAGTATTACTCTTTGTGAGGTATGCCTGTGGCCTTTCCACTTGTTGTAGTTGTCATGTGAGGTACATACCACATGGGGCATTGTGATGAGTAGAGGGGAACACTGACCTATATTTCCCTAGATGACACACCTTTTGTGATGACATGTACCATGTAGACAGATTACAAGACTAGTGTGGCACTGTGATTATCAAAGGGGAGGCTACTGTCCACCTGTGTCCCATGTTCCCTTCTGACACCTTCAGTGTTAGGCAGGCTACCACCTATGTGGTAGTTACTGGGTAAAGTGTTTTGGAATGGGGTATGGCACTGCAATACCAACACTGGTGTTCAGCCTCTCTCTCTCTGTGTATATATATATATATATATATATATATATATATATATATATATATATATATATATACATATCTATAGATATCTATACATATCTATACATAACCATATATATCCATATATATCTATATATATCTATATATATATATATATCCATATATATCTATACATATATATATATATATATATATATATATATATATATATATATATATATATGTATATATCTATATATATATATATATATATATATATATATATATCCATATCTATATATCTATATATCTATATATGTATATATATCTATATCTATATATCAATATATATATATATATATATATATATATATATATATATATATATATATATATATATATATATATATATATATATATATATATATATATATATATATATATATATATATATACACATACATGTATACATCCATTGCTGTACATATAGATGCACATATAGGCACATATACTGCCCACATTTCATGTTGGGGATGTCAGTTATGCAACAGTTGTGAGACATACGGTTATATAATAATATTGCACAGTGTTGTGCAGAATGCATTTTGCTGTCTTCAGGCCGTATAGCTGTAGCAGGCCTCACTGCCTGTAGCTCAGTCCCACAGCATTTAACCACCACATGACATATGACATATTGCTGTCTGCAATGCCACATACTACAACCTACATACAGTTGTGCACATAGCAACCTTTAACAACATATATATGTCCAGCCTTTACTAACAGTTGCAGTATGTCCCTTGCCCTATGCACATGTGCATATACATATAGATACGGACTGCTGCCACATAGGGATGATTCACAGTATGTAGAGTACCCTTCAGACACATCATTCGGACGCCAGCAAATACATATCTGTTACATACCTTACCTTTGTATTCCTCACCTCCATCTATTGTAGCTGTTGCTTTGTTATTTTATTTTTTTTTTTTGGTTTTGGTTTCCTCTGTGTGTTGGTCTTTCTTTTCAGTGTCTGTCTCTTACAGCCTGTTTGTCTCCATCTCTCTGTCTGTCTGTCTCTGTCTGTCTCTCTCTCTCTCTCTCTGTCTCTCTCTCTCTCTCTCTCTCTCTCAGTTGGTGCAATGATATTATTGCATGTGTGGACAGCAACTACAGGCTGCTTTTCTAGGTATCTGCACATGTGCATGTGATGGCCTCTGCACCAGTTGGTGCCTACCATTTAGTAATTGCATGCAGCCTACTGTGTGGTAATTGCAGTACTCACTGTGATTTCAGGACACTGCTATAAAATGCTAGGTTAGGTAGGCGTAGCCATTTCAGTTGTGCAAGGTGGGGCCCATGCTTGTTTGCTGTGGGCACTGTTGTCTCAGTCAGAAGGTTGGTATATGTCTCATATCTGAAGCTGGGTTGTAGCCAGTGAAATGCATGTTGTACTGAAACCTGACTGTTGCTTCTTCCAGTACACTCTTCTCAGTGTGTTGGTTTATTCACACCTCCTAATGCTAACACTGGATACATGGAAGTATGGACTTTCTTTTCGAATTAGAGAATTAACTGGCATACAACAGTGGTTATTGCAATGTATTCCTATGGATTTCCTATTTTCACTTTAAATTCACTCATTGTAATGCATGATATATTTCTTACAGCACCAAATTGTTGTATATCTGCTGTGGCTTAGTGGTACTTCATGCAGACTGGTGAGTCCAAGGTGTGGGGTTCGAGACTAACAAGGGTATTTTATTTTGCTGCTGAGCAGTACAAGGGCCCTGTCATACACAGTGACTAAGGCAATTTTAAGCAGTTGTAAGCACATTTGCGCGATGCATAGCGACACTTAACTAAGCGCACACATGTGCACACTGGTGCAAACTCGCTTACTACTGTTTACAAGTGCTTACTCTCACTAACCCCCGTGCATATTTCTTTGACAGAAAAGTAAATGGGGAGATAGGAATGTGGTGATAAATGGTGCACAAAGAGGGGAAGACAGTAGGGAAACCAGCTCGGGATGTACAGGATGGGTGTGGGGAAGGTCCATAGCTGCCCATTTCTTTACCAGCAACAGCTGTGCATAGGAGTGAAATTTGAAACCTTCCACCCCTGAAAGAGGAGTGAGGACAACTAAGTTTGTTGTGCTACCAATTATGAATATCAGGCACATGCACTGTTTGTGAACTGCTATACTGTCATTAGTAAGTTACTCACTTCTGAACAGTTTGTGGTTTGTTTGTGTTGACATTAGCACAGTCTGCTCAGGACAACTGGACATATTTCAGTACTGTGTATGCCTACCTACACCCTACATACTCAGTTGTGGGGCATCCCGCATCCCACAGGCCTCCTGTATCCATTGGTTCAGGCGGTCCTGCTTTCGTCTCTTCAGGTCTGCATGGTGGTGACGGACCTGCTCACCAGTCTGAGGAATGCCTGTGGCACTGGTGAAGTCATGAGCTAACCGGTTCCAAGCCTCTGCCTTGTATTCCGTCCCTTGGAACTGGCCCTGCAGGAGTCTTGACTCGTGATGGTGGACAAGGAGCCAAACCATGTATTTGGACTCCTTGATGCCCCAACGTTGCGCTCGGAAGCATGTTTCCTCTCTGACACCAGACATTCTAACTGCAGATGTGAGCTACAATCAGTTATGGTGTGTATTCCCACCTGTGGGGCTTAAATATGCTGCATTTCCCACACTTTTTTGTGATTGGCCGTTTTGTAAAATTCTCGGCTGACTGCAGACCTGCTTAGTAATGGTTAAACTACCATTCGTAAGTATATGAATGTTAATAGTGGCTGTTTTCTCTATATTGTCATGGCTTAGTGGTTCTGTACTTTTGCTTCTGATGCACAGAGTCCTGGGTTTGAATCTTGTCATTGATTTTATTTTCATACTATCCAGACAGGCTAGGTGATGTGGCTGCATTTAAGCAACTTTGCTCTACGTTGCTCCTCGGTGCCCTATGGTGCCCTGGTTGGCGCGGCGCGCACGTCTGGGTAAAGTGCCATTGAACTATGGGCAACTCGATTGCACTGGGTAAAGCACTATGACACAATGGACAACTCTATTGTGCTAGGTAAAGCACTATTAAACTGTGGGTACCTCTATTGCGCTAGGTAAAGCGTTATTAAACTACAGGCAACTCTATTGCACTGGGTGAAGCGCTGCTTAACTGCAGGTAAGTTTATATCAGGATCCTTTAAAATATTTATTTTGTTCACTGATACATTGACCATTTCACTGCTTTTTAGTAATGTTTAAACATATTTGTCAGGTATTATTTCATATACTGATTTGAAAAATAAATACAAAGTAGAGTGGTGGGATTCAAACCGTGAATGCCTCTTTTTTGTGCAAACGCTCTACCATTACGCTATTGCTATTTGGCATGATTTGCATTAAAATTCTTTCTTATGCTCTTCCATGTCAGAATTGCTAAGTCTAGCTAAATAATGGGCACACCCGCATGCACACGTGCAAATATGGGCAGCTATTTTGGGGATTTAAAAAAATATATTTAATGTTTTGCATTTTAGAACTGTGATAGGGGTTTACAATATCAGAGAGTATGGTGTTGGGTGCAGGGACATTTGAGCGGACTCGCTCTTGTGTGTGTGCTTTGTTTAGTTTTAAAACACTTGCAGGGGCATGGACATTTAGACTGCTCGGCAGTCGGACATGCCCCCTGCTTTCTTACACGGTGCGTGTAAGACTTATGGTTGAGTCAGCGTGCCCTCATGCATATTCATGGCACGCTGGCATCAAACCGTTCAACTGCAGCCTCCAAGTAAGACTTATTACATCTTACACAGAGGATTAGTGAATCCGGGGGACTGTATATGACTTCTAAACTGTGAAAAGAAACTGCCAACAAAACATATTTATGGTTGTATCTTACTCACTGAACAGGGTGGGTGACATCAATTAGATGTGAAGGTGAACACTTGTTTGTTAAATCAGCATTGTCTCTTTTTTAAAAACAAAAACTGTGTATCTATTTTTTACCTCAACTGTCTACTGATATCAGACAACATGAGTAAAGTGAGACAGACTAACTGTTAGTTTTATATCCACCCTGCATTGCAATGATCAGTATGCACAGAATACTAAACAGTAACTCTGCAGCTATCATAAAAGTGTGTCACCCCTAATTGGCATGCCGTATGAGTTACAAGCCTTGTTGTGAACTAATCCAAATCTATAATAAAGCCACATCACCCAAGGCATATTTAATTAAACTAAAAGAAACTACCATCTGAGAAGGCTAGTCTTGCCTATGAGCAGTCAGCCATCTTATTTTTTTCTCTACAAAGAACCATTTTGAATATTTCATATTTCATAATGTTATTCTCCCTCTCTTTTATTCTATTTATGTGATTTCTAGAGAAGAAAGTGAAAGGGTATGAATGGGAGATGTGTAAGTAAAAGACTCCCCTTAAATATCCTGGATCCTCATAGAAACCCTCACATTTGACAAGTGACTTCAAGTAAACATCTAACGAAAACAGGGACATCCAAACACTCCATTAATGGGGCAGCAAGTTCCAAATCTCGTCTCTCTCTCTCTCTATCAACTAACCAAAATGCAATCAACATGATAAAGTAATAAAATAGCCTAAAGCATTGATACGAAAGTCCGCTCTTGCAGAGTCTGTGTACAAAAAAGATTCAAAGCCATGTTCAGCTTCCTGGACTTGTCATGACTCGTGATGTTTCCATGTATTTACGTATGTTTGTCTACTTTATTTTATACTATGAAAGAATACATCTCTCTTTAACTAAAAGCAAGTGCATTACACTAACGAGTGCTACACTTTGACAGATGGAAAGGAAGCTGAAACTTCGGCAGTTGGAATAGTCCTTTATTGGGTTTACAGAAAAATAACAAAGTCATCTGGGGAAATTACTGGTGGAAAATACGTGTATACATTAAATATTCTATGTAGGGGATCGCATTACAGTCTGTTATGTTTCATATCCTGTGACACTCATTTTGTGAAGAAAACAGTGCCATTGAGTTTACACTTGAGATGAGGGCAGTCTTTTGTCTGAGAGGTAAAACAGCACTCAAATTGCTCGAGGATGCTCGCAGATAAAGAGTGACAGCAAACTCTCAAATGGAATGTTAATATGCTAACCAAGTGGGATTTATTTTAAACTGAAAAAAAAACTGTAAACAGAATTTAAACTATTTACTTTTAAGACTAGTGTTGTTTTAACACTAACTCATTAAGTGACTTTCTTTCTATTCTTTTGTAAATGTGCTTTTTACTAGCTGAAACACCATGTAAATAAACAAGAATAAACCAATTCAGTGACATGCTAGTTCTACAAAAAGTTAAACTAAACTAAAACACTTACTAAGAAAAACTGATCAGAGTTCCCATCACATAAACAAAGTATAATGAGCTAGAATTAAACCATAGAATTAGGATCCCTTAAAGGAAAACAAATAAACATTTGTATCACACAGCAAAATACAAAGGAGTTTTGAGAGAGAGTGAAATAATACTCAATGACAAGAAAAAATGAGTTGGGAATACATACTTTTTGAATGTTTAGGTGTGTAATCATACTTTAGTTGACACTTTGAGAGAATTTGTGGCTCCTGTATTTTTAAGTTCAGTTTTTAATTTCTTCTTTCTCACATCAATCCAGCTGTTTTTTTTTTCAGAAGATCATTTTAATGTAGAGGATGATGACCAGTATATGTCCTCTGGAATTGAAATTTTGTTATTATTTTTGATGAATGAAGTTGCTTCCTAGATGTTGTTGAAGGTTCTCATGTCATTTAAGTAGAAAATTCAGATTTTTTGCAGGATAAACAAGTTGTGCTTTAATTTTATTTTGTTTAAGCAGTCTCAAAAGTGGCCAGGTTTTCTTCCTAATTTCTAGAACTCTTGAAGAATAGTCATTGTCAAATCTTATTTGGTTTTGTGTGTATGTTAAGGGGCTTTTCCTCCAGGCTGATTTAAGTATAAATTCTTTTTCCAAAAAAGATAGACATTTTACTACAATGGATCTTGGAGGAGCATTAGGAGAAGAAGATATTGGTTTTCCTATGGCTCTGTGTGCTGTCTCTATTTCACTGGACAAACCTTCTTTTAGGTCTAGTATTTCAGGTTGTCAGGAGTTTAAAAATAAGATGATATCCTCACCTTCAGCTTTTTCTGGAAGACCAAATATTCTTATATTTGTTCTCCTTTCCATATTCTCCAGATTATCTATTTTATTGATTAACCAGTTCTGTTCTAGAAGGAATTCACACTGAGTCTCATCTTCTTTAAGTCTTCCATCTACGTAATTTAGTGAGGTTTCAATATCCAATATTTTAGTTTGTTGTTGCTGCATTATTTCCTTAAGGACATCTGTCTGTTTTTGGCAGTTTTCCTTAAGGTTTTCTAGATTATCTGTGAATCTGTCCATTTTAAGAGATAGTTCATGTAGAGTGGCAGACATCAGTTGAATTTCCTTTTTAGTGTAGTTTCAGAATAAGAAGTCTTTGAGTTGTTCATCTCCACACAGATGAAGAAATCTCCAGGTTGTTTGACAGGAAAATCTCAATGAAAACACTTTAAAGTTGGTGTTCTTATAGATTACAAGTTCTGTAATAAGATTTCTCTACTTTTATTTGAAAAAAATGATTATTTTCCTGTATTCTAGTAAAGTATTGTGGAGCTCAAAAAATTGCTGCTACCATTTAGCCATCTAGACTCCATCTCCAGATGCATTTTCTTTGAATGTGGGTTTCAATACTGTTTCAATAAATGTGAGCTTCAAGGGCAGAGAAGTTTTAATGCTAAGTCTATTTTCATTGTAAGACTGTGTTGCTTTATTTAGCAGATGTCTATTAGTGTTTGTACTATAAAATGTAAAATAAAAGTTTTAAAGAAATCCAAATAATCATTGTAGAAGTAAAACCGTATGTAATATGCACACATCACAGTGTTTATGGTAAATGGGGCAAAATAGCCAAGTAATGGGACATTGGAATGGCTACAGGGAGACTCTGAGGCCATATTTTGGTCATCTGTTCTTCAGTTTGCATTTGAAAGTTGGTATCCCACAATTCTGTTGGAGTGGGCGGGGTTACATAATTATGTATGCACATTTTATGTTAATCAACATGCAGATTTGTACCTATTTTCATGGGCCATTGTCCAGATTTTTAATGTTTCCAGGTTGAGGGGTATGTGCATGCACCACAAAGACAAGTCAGTTGTAGCATGAGCAGTAATCACATATCTACAAGATACAGTACATACTGCTGTGTACACCTCCTATGTGGGTACAGTCATATTACCACACATTTATTGTATATTATGTGACTGTCACACAAGGTCACATAGTGGAGATGAATGGTTGTGATATAACCACCCTGACATGATCACTGGAGAGGACATTTATTAAGGATGGTATATACCATAGGGGGTATGTGCATATTGTCAAGATATGCAAAATGAGTTGCCTGAATATGAATGTAATGTCAGCATAGGTGTCATCCAATTGGGACACATAGCAACAGGCTCATGGGCAACAGTAGACTGAAGCACACACAATCAAGGGCAATATCAGAATAAAACTACCATCAATCTGTAATACTATCATGAAATATGTGATCGTGAGTTATTATACATGGTTCTGCATGGTGACATTTGTTCAACTGTCATGATTTGTCAGTAGTCTATAAGGGAATTAAAATACACCTACCTCAGAAATGTATAGTATTCAGAGTTGTTAAGAGGGGCACTGTTACACATGTAGCTTACATTACGAGCAATCCTGGCTGGTTGACAGGTTATGCATGACATATTTATGCCACAATCAAAAAGAAGGTAGTCAGCACAAAAGTGGTGTGAGAACAAACATTTATTTCAAATATGTCAAAAAGCTGACCAGTTTCCACAATCCATACTATGCCCTCCTCAGTGTAAATAATAACCACAATTAGCCATATTATATAGAAATGGTAAGAACAGCAACACAAAATGATTGGCTGGTCACAATTGCTCATTGAGTCCTGGTGGAAATAATCTACCTAGTCTAATTATCTATCTTTTCTCTTTTTGATTAAGGATAGTATGCCCGCCAATCTGGTTTCCTCTATTACCCCCTAATAATATCAATAATGGTAAATCTAAAAAAAGCAGATTAATTCATCATAACATGTTTATAAAGGGCGTTATTGATTTTTTTATGTTTAATATCGCTCAAATGTTCACCAATGCGATATTTAACTGGTCTTGATGTCTGGCCCACATAAAAAGCCGAACACGAGCAGGTGGCTAAATAAATAACCCAATCAATAGTGCAATTTGCAAAAAATCTAATATCAAAAAACCTGCCTGTGTTACGACTACTGAAGTATTTGGTTTTGTTCATCCTGACACAATGGATGCAATGTCCACATGGGAAACACCCATGGAGAAATCCCCCTGTTAAAGTTGCCTGTTTGGGTGAAGGGGGGTTATCCAACCCATGTTGCTCTCCAGTGTGTGGAATGCCAGTCACACTGGAGACAGCCTTGGTCAAACTATCCTAAGCCTCTGATTTGTAATGAGACCTGGTGAAGTACTTCCCTGCTGTAGCCTAAGGCTGTGCCTCTTTACGAGAAGTCCAGTGAATATTCTAAACTCCTCTACACTCCATCTTTGAGCCCTAATTTGGCACTTTCCCTTCTAGCTTCTGCCATGTCCCTAGAGGTCCAACAGCAACAGCTAAAGTATTTCCCTGCCAATTTGTGTCATTGCATGTTATGGCTAGTGCATAATCCCGAGCAACCATGCCAACCACATTTGTGAGGCGTTAAGCAGACAGCAACAGTGCCAAACAGATAGGATGGCTGTTTATGAACTAGGAAGGATAATGTGACAGTTGAAATTAGGTTTTGGTTTGAATGCTGCTGTACCTGTTAGTTGATTTAACTTTGCAGACATGTATCGGGGTATAAATGTTATGACCTGACACATCTTCTGTGTGGCTTTACATGCAGATAAAAATAATATGTACAATGTGAGATTCAACCCTATGTAAAACAGACAAAACATATTCTGCCACATGGGTGATTTTTCACCCTTGCCACAGAAGAAGTACTTCTCAGACATGCTCATTAATTATGCAGGCAAATGATAGAGTCTGTGATCAACCATGTGTATGTGTGACCGGACAAGGTCCTGGTTTATAGATCCATGTGTATATGACTGTCATTGAAGTATGAAGTCCATTTCAGGCCAGAAAAGACAGAACATAAAAAACATAATAGTCAGTATGCCCTCAGTCACACATATAATTCATATGATCTCCAGTGCTGTGCATAGTTGCTGTTATTTATAATTATCTTTAGATTATTCTTTTAGTTTATAAAAGTAAGTGGACATACATTTATAAAATTTGGAGTGTGCTAGTTTAGAACCCTGGCCTACTTGTATTATTGACATTAATTTATACAAGTTGCCACAGGGTAGGCAGGGCTACAATTCTGTTTTTTACAGTCATTATTGTGCAGAGTGGGCATTGAAACTGAGAACTTGTCAGACCTGATCATTAGTTACATATATGCATTAAAAAGTTGAGTGTTTATGTATGTGTGTGACATGAAAGTTCAGAAAATAAATGTTTAAATGTAGAACCATAATTCTACTGATGCCCAAAGCTACACATTTAATATATATGTTATCCTGTGTATGGTCAATATACCTGCCATACATAGTTTTTTCTATGTGTACTTATTTTTCTTTTGTGAATTTTTATAAAGTAAAGTGGAACAACATTAATAAAACTTTTCAATTTGCTGGAATACAACCCAGGCTTACTTTAGCTCTTAACTTACACTTACTGTCACAGGAACAAGTAGGCAGCAGCCATATATTTACACATTCATTACTTAGTAAGTGTGCTATCCACCTCAAAATTCTGCTTAGTGTGTTTATGCTGTGGAAGACCACAGGTGATATAATGTGTCACTTTTGAAATTGACAAATGTCTGCTTGTTGTCTCTAAGTGTTTTACTGACTACTGATCTGTGTAATTTACATGTCAAGAGATAATCTGCAGTACTGCATGGCAATATGCAGTTAAAATACCTAACAAGGTACCTTAACATCACTGAACAATAACAGCTGCATCATATTATGTCTATAATGTTACATGTGCATACACATCAATATACATTCAGCTATGCAATGTGCAATGAACATTAATCATTCCCATACATAAGTAATTTTTTGAAATTCTAAAACTAACAGTTCTATCCTATAAGAATGATTATCACAATCAGAAGAGATATTGTTAAGATGTACACATTGCATGCCTGACAAAATGGCATGTGTAGCTCTGCCGTAATCATAACACATAGATGGCAATAATCTAGGATGAATCAGAGAATTGACTGAACATGCTCTCAAAAGGATAAGCCAACCTGCACAGCAACATTAGCATAATGAAGTCATGTGGAAGAGCAGGATGAAGTCTGTCATAATATATGAATGTTTGTCAATGAGAGCATGCACGTGGACAATATACAGAAAAGAGTGCTGCACAACTGCAGCAAAATATACCATTATTTATATTCAAAGACACCTGTAGAGATTGCAAATCAAATGTGTTGTAGCCAAATCACCACATGTACAAATTCAAGTATATTGTTAGGATGTTTATGGAAATAATTTTAAAATTGCACTATGGGTAACAACTTTACAGAATCTATACATTACAATGGGATTGGAATGTACATGTCACATCTTTACAGATTGTCCCTACAATATACAGCATGGCTATGTTATGCTATATGTACATAACAGACATATTGTTGACAAATCCTATTGTTGATAAATATTGTTGTCATACTATATGTATAACCATATAAGTATGACTCAGTCCAATCAGATTCCACTGATATCGTGAAACATATGCACATGTTGGACATTATTGGAAAAGCTCCACTAACACGACACACAGAAGAGTAGTTTGTGATACTGTCTTGTGCAAAAACATATGTAAATATGCCAACTATTCTAACACACATTAAGATGCAGTAAGAACAGACCCCAAGCAATGCACAGTGTTACCTCTGTCAGCAGCATTGACATAGCACACACCCTTCATATACATGAATAGGTAAGTTGGGCACATCATGAAGGGAGCAGAGAACAACTTCTACACATACACATTCTGCAATGTATACAGATAAGAGATAAAACAGTAAGAACTGCAGTGTATGCTGTTACACATCAAGCAAACAAACATAAATTTAATATAACACATTCAAAGTACAAACTCCCTGTACAATTAGAACATGGATGACTATTATTTAGGTTGTGACTGCTAAAATCATCTTGCCTCACGATACGCATTATCAAATATTGAGACACATTTACAAGTGCAGAGTACACAAGCTAATGTGCACATCAAATATGATACTAATTTATAACTTATGAGATATACTGCATTGTTGCATTATGGGAATGCTTTGTGCAAATTTGCATTCACATATATCATTTATATAAGCATTTCAAATTGGAGACAGAGAAAGGACATTCATGATACAATGTACAAATAAGGCTGAAAATATTAACATACCTCTCCCCTGTCACTACTCTCTAAGGCTGTGACTACAAAACAGGGAAATCTAGATTTAAACCTACAGCTATCACATATATCTACACCAGAGTCCAGAACCCTACCTGCTGATGCTGGCATATGCATATTATCCTTCCAAATTGCTTTCTTCATTTCTTTTCAACTAATTCTATGTATTCCAGCTTCATATCCTACATAGTGCTCTTCAATGTCTTTCATTTCCTTTTAACAAAATTATTACAAAGAAAACATTCCACTACTTTCATCATTTCTTGACTCTCATTAACTTCTAGTCTTCTCTAATCATAAAGTCCTGGACTCATAGACAATCTAAGGTTATTCAGTCTTATAACCATTGATACCTTGTCAGCAAATTCCTTTAGGCCACACTTCCTTACTTCAAAAGAGAAATGCCAGTCATTCTCAGAGTACTTTGTGAAAATCCATCCATTCATTTAGGTTATGTTTAAAGGATGTTAGTGAGTCACACAGATTAACTTGCAGGGAAAGTTTATTGTAAAGGTTAGTGGGCACTGGGTCATAAATCTGTCCCTCCACCATGTTTTATTTATCTATTGGTGAAGATTTAGATCACTGGTTTTAGAACTGATGGAGCCATTAAACTTATGGAGAAACAGGAAGTCCATGACAACCAGATCCATAATGCCATGATACAAAAGACAGATATTCCCTCTCCAAACTCTATAAGACAACAAAGGGATAGAGCTTGCAGAATCTCATGATAGCTCATGTACTTTAAACCTGTGATCTTTTTGGTTAAGTACCTTTGGGGTCTTTCTAAGTGTTTCATATATTTAGTGAGACACATCCCATAGAGTGGAGCTATACTCCATAACATTTTTATAAATTTTATACTTTCTAATGAAGTACCTGCAACTTACACTATATGGGTTCTGTCTTTCAGCCATATTGCTCCCCATTTTAGCATGATTTTTAAGGTATTTACCTTCAGCATGATATCAGCATTAGGTATGTTCTTTAATGCACCATTAAACATTTTATAATCTGTTTATCTTTTCTTTTCAGAAATGAGAGCATATGTTTGCTCAATTTAATGAGAACATTTGTTTTCCTTGTCCTTGCTGAGCAGGTTACTTAGAGACCCAAGCTGGTGTCGCTACTACTAGGAGAAATTCAGCCAGTGCATTGAGGAGTTTTCCTTGTTCTTTTTAATAGGTACCATGGGGTCTTTTACATGAACTTCAGCTATCACCATCTGAAGAAGATGGAAACCTTGGCTTAACATCTCATCTGAAAGACAGCATACGCAGGAGTGCAAGATCACCTTAATGCTGTACTACAGTTTCAGAAATCCAGTCACCTGGAGTGTGAACAGAACCCACAGCCTTCTAGTTTCCCAGTACCAAAGGCAAATCTGCTTACCCTTTGCACAGCTGTTACCAGCTATACAACCTCTCCTTCATTGCTTGGAAGAGCCATCTTGCTATGAACAATGCCCTTGTCTTTTCTGTTTGTTTAACCTGTCACAATACACTTCTAAATGCCATCTTTCTTCTTCCTATTTTTTTGTCTAATAAACTACTATCTATCTATCTATTTACAACAAAAACAAACTAACTGTACAAAACACTGAATACTACTAATATTATCAAATTGCAAAAACTGAATAATTCTATCTGCCTAAAAAAAGACTCCTGTGTCATAAATCCCAGCTACAAAGCCAAGATTGAGCATTTTGGTAGTGCTATTGTTAGGGAAGAGTTCCAATTATGTCATGTGTAGGGTTAGGGTCCCCAGCGTTACCTTACTCATGTGTGCTAACCCTAGCCCTGCCCTAACCTAAAATTATATTATTAAAGACTCAACTACACAAAAGGACACAGAATTCACACTTAACACCAAAAATGTTAAACAGTAAATCTATCCCCTTATATATTTCTTAATCTAACACTATGTTGCAGACATTCACACATATACACTAACCACTATAACCTTTTCATCAAACATTAATTTTCATAAGATCATGGGAGGTTACTAGGCTAATGGCCCTAGTGCTTTTTTAAGCCTAGCAATTCATGTCCCAGTTTTCCCAGTAATCAATGCTCATGGAATAGAATGGCTTTGCTATATGACTGTGCCTTAGGACATCTCCAAGATGTCCTTGTCCAAATGGGCCACAGGCAACAAGCCCAGGGTGAGTTTATGATTTGTCATCCTTTGGTCTGAATTGCATTTGAATACACTTAGGGATTAGGGCTATTTCACATGAATGGGGAGGCTGTTCCAGAGGAGGAGCAACCCCTGAGACACATACCTGCCCCTCTAACATGTTTTGTTTATGTCACAGACAAGGTTTAGATGCTTAAATCAGGTAACTCTAGTGTTTGTTTTGCAAATGTGTAGCAGGTCCATCAGGGGAATGCCTTGTAGACAGGCATAGATCACCCCTCAGTAGTCTGTAGGAGGCTGAGTACAGAGAAAGGGCTTTGAGGAAGCCCACCTAGGACATTATTTACACTCCATATTCTTTTAATGATGAACCTCCGTGGCCACTTCAAATGATACAAATGCCTGGTCAGGTACATGCAAAAGGCTTCATTATGCTCAATTATTGGTCTAAAGAGGGCTAAGTATAGTAGGACTATGATCGCCTTTGATTTGGTTTCCATGCTCTAACTTATAAATTGTGCCATATAGAAGGATTTTCTCACCACCATGGACACATGGTGATCAAAGTTCAGGTTATTGTCAACCTGAATTCTCAAATCTTTTACTACTGCGTCTACTCTTAGGGGAGTGTTATCAATGTTATAATAGGCTAGTATGGTGTCTTTCCAAAGGGTATAATTATGCATTTTTTTGCACTGAGTTTTAGGCCATGGTTCTGGTACCAGTTATTTGTTTGTGTCAGACTCTTCTGGGGGATAGCTACATCTCTGGTGGATTCGGTGATTACACCCAACTGGCAGTCATCAGCAAACTGTGTCAGACAAAGTTCCTTTACAATTGCCTTGACTTCAGAGAAGTATATTCCAAGCAAGAAATGTCCCAGTACTGAGCTCGGTAGAACACCACTAGTAACAGGCCTCTTGGCAAAGGTGGATTCCCCCACCTAACTTCATGTGTCCTATCCATGAACCATTTGGCTATCCATTGGATGACATAGGAATTTATGCCTAAATTTGTGCATTCGGCTTTAATACCCAAGTGAGGTATTGTGCCAAATGCCTTTGCCATGTTGAGTTAGGCAGTATGCACCATTTTACCCTCGTCTATGGCTCTAGGGACTGAATTGGGGTGGATGTAGTGTGAAGATTTCCTACGTATTTGTTTATCGGGTCCACAATAATTCTTTCCATGGCTTCGTATATAAGACTACTCAAACTTCTGAGTCTGTAGTTCCCTGGGTCTGTTGATGGTCCATTTTTATGTAGATGGATGACTGTTTCAGTCTTTCATTCCCTAGGGGTGGAGCCTATCTGGAGGCTGTGGTTGAAAAGAGATTCTAATGGGCATGACGTGTCATGTTTCAAGCTATTTAAGAGGCATCCTGGGATATTATGAGGATGCATTTTTGCTGTGTTTTTAGCTCTGGAGAGTGCAGTGATGACTTTTTCTTTAGTGATAGTTGGGGAAGAAATTACTATTTCCTGGGAGGGTGACTGGGTGTGATAGGGGTGAAATTGGAAACAGATTTACTATATCCCCCAGTTCAGTATAAGGAATTCCATTTATTATTAGTTCAACACACTTTTACATGTTCCCTTTAGGGTTGCGTACATAACTGAAAAATGCCTTATGGCTATCTGTAGAATGGGAGGCTATTTTTGCCTCAATGTTGGCCTTGACTATTTTTATTTATTTATTTAACATTTGGTTACCAGGAAAGTCCGACTTGGAACAAAGCTAATTTTCAGTGGAGGCCTGGGGAGAAACATTCCAAACACAAGTCTTTGTAACATGGGAGGAAACCAGAGCACCCAGGGGAAACTGATACAAATGCAAGGAGGAGTGCAGACTCCACACAAAAGGCACCCCAACTGAGAATCAAACCAGAAAACCTCTTTGTGTGAACCAACAACACAACCAATGCACCATCATACTGTCCTGTGTTGCTTGTTGAGACTGATGAGGGAGTTTTTTTGTCTTTTGGGCATAGCCCTTCCTATTTTTGGACAGGATTTTCTTTCTTTTGTTGAACATTCTATTTATACAGGAGGGTCCATCAAGGGGACTTGTTTCTGGAGTTTGTCCTAAGTTTATTTTGGTTTGGTACTGCTGTTTCTATGCAGTTATTTACATACTTGTATAGGGTTTATGTAAACACTTCCACATAGGCCACAGTGTTCTCTGAGTTTGGCAGGCTTGACATTTAGCTATGTCTTCACTTCACTTCATAGGAGGTAGTTAGCATTGGAAATGTTTGTGAAGGTTCTGGGATTTGCTGGGTGTTTGGCCTTTATATTTATTTCAAGAGTGACCACTCTGTGAGCTGATCTTTCCAGTGAGAACATTACATGGGGGGGGTTGTAGAACATTCCCTCATATTTTTAGTACCAGATCCCAGGATATTTACACCCCAAGTAGGTGTGCAGATATGCTGCCAGGAGCCTTTGAGCCTTCAGTAGTTGTGTATGTATCCCAGTTTATAGTAGGATAGTTAAAATCACCTATGAATATTGTGCTGGCCTGAAATGTGACTCCTGTACATTGAAGTACATGGTGTGGTTATTCTGGGTCAAACCCATAGCTTGTAAGGATATAGTATGGGACTTTACATAAGGTTAACTGGACATGCAGTAGCTCATGTGTGTTATATTGTTCAACCAGTTTTGAGATGTGCTTCCTTTTTATGTAAATTGATACAGCTCCACCTCTTGTCCCTTCTTGTGTGGTAGTTGGTCTAAATATGACATTATAGTCTTGTATTCCTGGGGTGCCTTCCATGTCTTTAAACCATGTCTCAGTAACTGCACAGATGTCAACACTGACCAGGATGAGGAGTAGATCCAGGGAGTGAAGCTCCTTGTTTAGATTACTCCCCTTCCTACACATTCCTACAGATCTACTCAATAGAAATAAGAATTTAGTCATTTATGAATTCAGCCATTTGTGTATTCAGTCTTTTTTTACACCCACATAAATATTTGAGTAAACATGTATTAGATGTTTTGAATCATAGCCACACACACACAAATATATATATATATATATATATATATATATATATATATATATGGTTTTTACAGCGCTGTCTCCTCCTCAACCCTAAAAAAACTAAACTACTGCTATTTACTCCTACACAAAAGTCCACCCCATTTCACTTCTCTAGAAAATCGAAAAATGGCACAGTCATATCTCCAGAAACAACAACCAAACTCTTAGGGGTTACTATTGACCACAGCCTTAACTATGATATTCATATCAATACCACAATAAAATTGGTAAACTGAAAGCTAGGCTCACTCTACAAAATTAAGTCTTTCCTCACTCCCAGAGCCAGAACTACTATTGGCCACACCCACCTCATCTTCACTCTCTTCTATGCCTCACCTATATACACAAATCTATCAAAAACTAACCTGAACAAGCTGTCAATTTCCTATAACAGTATAGCCAGATTTGCTACCGGCTCCCCATTTAGAACCCACCACTGCTTAATTTTAAACCAACTAGGTTGGCTGGAACTACACAATCAGTTCTTATTTCAGCAACTAATTATTTCCCATAAAATCCTTTATTATTCAGAGAAAACACCAATTCTTACAAATCTTATCAGTCCATACAAAAATTGTTCTAATCCACGCTCAGCTAATAAACTACTAGTAACTACAGATAAACCCAACAATAAAGCAGGAGTTTCCCTTTTCTCTAATACAGTGGGTAAAAGCTGGAACCTACTTCCTGGTGACCACACTTGTATCTCCTCTACTTTACTTTTCAAAAAGATACTTAAATTTTATCTTACTAGCCACTGGCTCTGTCCCTGTACCAACCCTAACTAATACTTTCTCCTCCTGTTTTCAACATCACATAATTTTTCCTAAGCTATTCCACCTTACATTATTGTCACTTCTAAGGTTACTACCTCTAAGTGGGACTTAGCATACCCAAGATAGACTTAACAGACATCCTACTTGCTTCTGCTTGAGGGGTAACTTCCCCTTTACTACTCTGTCCCATTCCTGATTTTCTTCTCTTCTATAACTAGTCTCTTTTCCCATTCCTTACTAATGACTTTGTTGTTCTGGGAATCTCCTTCTTCCTTCTATTACTTTCCCACAGTGTAAAAAAAAACAACTTAATTGTGAAAATAGGGGGAGGGGTATTTTATCTGTATTTTATCTTAACTGAACTTTAATGTATCTGTAACTGAACTTTAATGTTTTGTAACTGTTATTGTATTTTTAATCTTAAAATTTCGTAATTTAAAAAATGTTTAATCTTGTCTGATCCTTGTGGAGCTTTACTCCCCAGGCCTCTACTGAAAATGGACATATATCCAGCTAGATTAGGCCGGTCAACAAATGTAAACTAAATAAAATAAATAAATAATAAATAATATATATACAGAGAGAGAGGTAGATAGATAGATAGATAGATAGATAGATAGATAGATAGATAGATAGATAGATAGAAATGTATTTTGAAGTGAACACTCCAAGATTACGGATACGGAGAGGAAAGCTGATATAAGCTGAGTGGTATGCTTCCAGCTTTCATCAGTCTGTGCCTCTGCATCCCAAATATTCACTCCAGTTTTATGGCCATTCCAATCTTGGAATTTGTCAGGTGACCAAGTTTAAATGTTGCAGGTTTAGGAAACAAAGTTTAATTCACTCAGATAAGGATAACACATTACAACTGCAGGGCTTTCATACATGTTATCAAGCTTAAACTGTATGAGCTAATTTGCTGGGGTTCATATCAGTGTATCTGAATTCTCTAGTAATGGTTTTCCAATGTGGTTTCTAAGAGCGTGCCAGAAGGGCTCCTTTCTTTTGGGAGATTTCTCCCTTCTACATTTTTTATGTGATTATAGAGATCAGTTATATATACATTTGAGGGGTATAAGGAGACTTACCTCCAACATGTGTGGATATCGAGGTCAGGCCAACCTCCGAAATATGCTTTAATTTTGTGTTTTTGTATGGTTGAGGTTACAACCTGATGACAACACCTGACCATAACAATGACAAGTCATAGAGGAAATCAGCTGTAGTTCTTAATAGGAATTCAGCAACAGCAGGATTTAACAGAATCAAAGTAGCAGTGATATATAAAGCACATGGATCCTCACACTGTTTTTTTTTCTTTTTTTTGGAAAAAAAAATAACGTAAACAAAGGTACATTACAATCATGTCACAATTATACAAAAACTTTCACATATATACTTTTCATATTTTACAGTTGTCTCAAATCATTTAAAAACATATTTCACAATCAGTGCAGTTTTTTCATTTGAGTTTTTCAACATAAAGATTAATATTGTTGTTGTTACAAAAAATAATTAATAAATTAAATTAAAGGCTTTACAGTACTGTTACATTGAAAGTAAACTGGTTCCCTATCCCCAACAAACAAAATATAACATTTTGCATGTGTCACAAGAATACATAATCCTTATCAGTTATACCTGATGAGCCTCCTATATTTGCAATGAACTTCAGTTAAATGAATTCCCATCATATCCATAAAACAGATCTCCACTTAGTTTAAATACTTTCACAAAATATTTTCTTTAAAATATATCTCCATTTAGTTAGACTGAAGTCACACAAAACAGATAGTTCATTTGTGTATTTTTAGGATGGCTGAACTGGAATACATCAAGCAAATGAGCATACAGCTATTTGAGAAAGTGGGCATACAGCTGTTTGAGAAAGTGGGCATACTGCTGTTTGAGGAAGTGAGTGACCAGCTTTGACTGAGAGGATGGTGAGTAATTTGTACAAAGCTTAATGTAACAAATCCTAGTTCTATCAGCATCTGCCATTTTGTGGAAAACATGCAAAAATAAAGCAATGTTTTTCACTTCTTGTAAAATTAATCTCTATAAGAATTCCATCCTCACACTATGTTCCCATAATCATTCAATATTAGAAATTCTCCTCGTTTTAAACTACTAGGGGTAAAATGTTGATCATAATCTAAATTTTTTTAAGCATGTTAATATCACTACCTGGAAAGTCAACCAAAAACTTGTATTTTCCAGAGAAATGGTCTCTGACTGGTTCAACTAGAAACTCATTATGAAAAACGTATGGACCTCCCTTGTTACCCACCTCTTCACTGGCAACTGTTTGAAATGATGGGTCCCACTTTTGTGAGTCCCATAATGCAGAGACAGATTGGTTGAAAAAATAAACTTGAATATACTAGGTCTGAGATGGCCATTTCTTGAAACACTCGATTTTCTCCAAGGTATGGCAATCTCGGAGTTAGTATATATATACTCAGAGGTGTGGGGGGCTTAGCTCCCAGATTATGGAGTGCAGGAGGTCTTGCACCTTTCAAAAAAAGAAAATTAAAAGAGAAGAGAAATGTTCAGTATTCACCCTTCTTGTGCATGTTCGGTGTTTTTTCTTCGGCATACTGGCACTCAGCCTTACAAATGTTAACATTTCAATAGGGAGCCTTAACACATCTTGCCTTTACTTAGCACATCATTCTAGAGAACTGGTATGAGTGACCAAGTTTGCCTAAGTTCATATGACCAGAATTCATCACTGGTTTGATCTTCCATATTATCTAGACTTGCTTCACTTTATATATGTATGTGTTGTTTTCTATAGGAAGTGTCCTGCTGTTATAACTCTAACCAAATAATTCACCCCAGCATGCAAACTTATATCCTAATAGTTTTCACTGACTACTATTTCTTTCATTTCAAGTCACTTTGGTGAAATGATTCTTCAATGTAGTGTATAAACTCATAAATCCTCAATCACCTCACAAGGATCCACTTAGGAAAGCTGAACTTGTGCACTTCCTCTCAACCAGTGTGGTGATCATCATCCTGACATTAAAAGATTTTAAACTTCCTTTGAACTGCACTGTCTTTCTGTTTTGAATGTTAATTTAACTGTTGTAGGAATACAGGGAAGAAGGGCTCCCTCTGCATCCTTGTGGCAGAAGAGTGTGGATATAGCCTTCCCTAAGCTGGGTATTGCTGGAGAAGGGATCCTAGAATCACTATTTTTTCCTAGACGCCAGTTAGTGAAACCCTGTCAGGCTTTCCTGCTGGTGTGCGAACAACTCATCTGAGCACTGAGCAGCATCCCCTCCCTCATTATCCCTGATGATCTACGGGAAAAGCACCCTTACTAAATCCTAGAGAAAAAGCATAACTAATTTACCCTCTCATGAGTAGTAACCAAGGATTACCTGGGACTATGGCCAGTCAGTTTCCCAACATTTCTCCAGCCAGCCTGATTGCCTGATTGATTTGGACATCCTGAGGCAATGTAGCAACTGCCTCGTGTATACTGATAACCACTTGCTCTTAAAGCAAAAAAAATATAGTATGTGAAAGATGTAACTATACATCAGAACTAGAATCAGTCCTCTCATGTAACAATAAACAAGACATCAAACTGGCTGTCAGCACTCACACCTCTCCTCTCACACAAGATAAAGTCAAGACACATAAACCCACATATGAGGAGGTACTCATGAAGAGCCTACCAAAAGGCTAGAGACCTCCCAAGTGCAAACAACTTACACATACTGGTACACAAACAGAATCAACAATGACACAGAATAACACACATAGCAGTGTCTCATCAATTAATTGATCATAGGCAACTCAGCAGTGAGACACACTGATGCCCCACTCATCAGGATGGACAAAGAAAAAGCCACAGTCAGCTGCCTGTCTCATGCCAGATCCATCAATTCACACATGCACTCAAGCCTCTCAGCAACAATTAACATTATGACTCTGTCATAGTACATGTTGATGTGAGTGACTTGAGATGTACCTGTCTGGACTATATGAAGAGAGATATGACTGAACTCTTTGATTATGTTCCCCAGGCAGGTATGTCCCTAGCCCTAAGCAGCATTCTACCTTCACCAAGAATGAGACCACAATAGACAAAAAAATATTGATTTCAATAACTGTCTTAGCTTCTGGTGTCACTCCAGGGGGATCCAGTATCTGTCAGTCTAGGAAGACTTGTTCGACAGACCATGCTGCTTTGCCAGAGATGGTCTTCACCTGTCTTCTCAAAGCTTTTTGATATTGGCAATGACACTTGCCTCCCCCATAGTGTCTTTCATAGGAAATGCCAAAATAACAAAACTTCTGAAGTAAGGAAAGCCACTAGAGAAAAGTCAGTGTCTTGCTGTTTAATGTTAGGAGCCTGAACAGGAAACTTTACTCTCTGGAAGCACTCCTCACCTTGGAAGATGCTGATGTCTGTGTAGGCACTGAAACTTGGTTGAAGGCCACAGAAAGCACCCTGGCCATGCAAGGCTACAATGCCTTTCACATGTTCAGACCTCAAACAAGCATGAAAGAACCAAATGTGGAGGTGTATTCATATTAATTAAATCCAAATACACCTCAGGGCTGGTAAAAAAGTCTGACTCTCTTGAGCTACTCCAGGCCCATGTAACTATAAGTAAAATACCCTATCACATCATCACTAGCTACAAGTCCCCCACCATAAACCAGGAGAAGAACATTGCCTACCTGGACTTGCTAGAATCACTCAGCATACAGGCAAACACCTTGGTCATTGGTGATTCAACTATCCTTCCATCGAAGGGGCAACTTACATAAGCACAATCATGACTGCACACAGGTTCCTACACCTTGTTAATTCAAATGCCATGGAACAGTTGGTCTGCACCCAGACTAGGGGCTTCAATGTCCTAGACCTAGTGTTCACCAACGGGGGGGGGGGGGGGGGGTCACTGTACTACTTCCTGTGTGTTGCCCACCTTGGTAAGGTCAGACCATAAATTTGTCTTGCTTGAAGTAAAGATCAGTCCTGACACCCACACTGGAGCAAAAAAACTGAAAAATGTCTCCAAAGAAAACTATAGTCTATTAAGCAATGCCATAAAAAGCTTCAAAGCCCTGGCTAACACAGCCAACAATGATTCCTATGCACAGGAGTACACAAATGTCATATATAACCACTTAAATAAATGCATTTACTTGACTGTACCTGACAGGAAAAAAAAACAGGTCCTCCCAAGAAAACAAGCCACCCTGGTGGACTGTTAGTCCAAATAAGTTATACAACAAAAGAAAGAAGCTGATATCTAAGAACAGGAGATAATTTGGTCAACAAAGGAAGAATTCCCTCTGCAATTTGAACAAGCAAATAATATATCATGTAAAATCCACTAAGGTCAGTTATAAGACTAAATTAGCATCCCTAGCTGAAAACAAGCATAAGGCATTCTTTAGCTATATCTGCAATTTGAAAGGGAATTCCCATCTGTGTGACAAACTGGTAGTGAGTAACACTACTTATATGAACCTGGAGGAAATTGCCAACCTGCTGGCTGACAGATTTGGCAATAACTTCATCCCCCCTGTCTCCACCTACCATACCTCAAAACATTCCTGACTCCAGTCCTCTACCAAATATCTCAAAGAGCAGGTCATGCAAGTGCTCTCCAAGGTCAAAAACATAGCCTCTATGGGACCAGATGACATCCCAGGCTGCTTGCTAAA
Organism: Protopterus annectens; assembly: GCF_019279795.1. Taxonomy (NCBI): domain Eukaryota; kingdom Metazoa; phylum Chordata; order Ceratodontiformes; family Protopteridae; genus Protopterus; species Protopterus annectens. Next base: position 692,116,905 of record NC_056730.1, on the reverse strand, counting down.
GAAGCTAAAACAAGGCCTAGCAGAACCACTTGGCACGCTGTTTTACCATAGCCTGAGCACTGACTTTGTTCTGGCAGAGTGGAGAACATCAACAATAATCCCCTTGCACAGAGGGGACCCCATCAACCAACCTTGGCAACTATTGACCTATAAGCCTAACCAGCCTTATCTGGAAGGCTATGAAAAGCATCATCATGGACCTTATCAACAAGGACATAGGCAACCTTCAGAGTCTTGACCCGACCCAGTTCAATTTCATCTAGGGTAGATCTTGCTTAATGAACCTAGTGGACTTTTTTGAGAATGTTACCAAAACCGTGGTTGAGGGCAAAGCAGGACATACCACCTAGCTTGACTTAGCCAAGGCTTTTGACACAATCCTCCACTTGGGGATCATAGAGAAACTCTCCCAACTGGGAATAAACTCATACATCACTACATCGGTAGCCAACTGGCTCAACAATAGAACACACACTGTCAAAGTTGGGGAGTCAACCTCTACCAGTAGACCAGTTACTAGTGGGGGTACCACAAGAATCAATGCCAGGCCCTCTACTGTTTGGGATCTATTTCTCTGAAATCCAGATGAAAGTAGATCACCTGTGCTTGCCGTGTTTGCAGATGACTGTAAACCGAGTCCAAAATAGAGTCCTCCAATGAAGTTAACATATTACAGACAGGGCTGCAGCAGACAAACGATTGGTGCCAAACTCATGGTATAAAACTTAAAGCAAAAAAATGTCTCATTATCCCTTATGTCAAAGAAGAGCCCCTGCAAATTATGATATAGATAGCACCTCTCTAAGCTCAAACCTAGTGGTGTGAGACTTGGGAATGCAAGTTGATAGCAACTTGACCTTTGCTCACCATGTGTCCATAGTGGTAAGAAAAGCCTTTTACATTGTGCATCTCATAAATAAGGGCATCACATCCAAGATTAAGAAGGTTATAATTCCACTGTGCTTGACCCTTATCAGACCACTCATTCAGCACAATTCTCCCTTCTGCATGTATCTTACCAAACACCTGCAGCAACTGGGGAGACCACAGAGGTTTCTAACCAAGAGAATCCAGGGCATACAAACATGACCTACATGGAAGTACTGAAAGCCTTATCACTGTACTCTGTATCATTACACATTGTTGAGACCTGTGCCTCCCATACAGAGCAGTCTCTGCCCTTGCCTTAATGGAAATGCTGCACATAAATCAAATGAGGCAAGAGTCGCTCTTTCCAGGGATCTGAACCTAGCCTGTGACATCAACAGGACATGTTGGAGACTGAGAGACAGATATATCTCCCAGGGATCGCCACTTCTCTGGAAGAAACTCCCAGTTCACATGAAGTAGAGCTCCTCAAATGACCCTTTTCAAGTGCAACCTAGTCAATTGGATAGGTGACCATAAATTTGCCCCAGGGGTGGCACCTATGTCCCTCATGGACAGGGTGAGCCAGTGTTAATCATATAATCTCTCTACTAACAATGCCATCTAATTATGGTCAATTTGGGTACAAGGCTTTTTTGAACGGCTAGGCTTGTAAAAGCCCTAGGACCATTAGCCTAGTAACCTCCTATAAAGCTTTGAACATGTTTATAGTGTTTACTCTACTACTTACTACCTTTACATAGTTTTGAATATAATTATATATATATATATATATATATATATATATATATAAAATCTGTGAATATTTTCTAGTATGTATGATGTAGTTCATAGCAATTTATTTTTATTTGTTCATTGCTTTTCACTTTAAAGAGTGCATTACTTTCTAAAAATGTTGCCTCTTTTCTCTCAGGGCCTCTACTGAAAGCAGATTCTTGCTCAGAAGAAGTTTGCAATTAGGAAACAAACAAACAAAAGGACTTACAAATAAATAAGCAAAGAATGCTACTGGGGATGTATTAAGAATTAGGAAGAGAGTTTGTTATATATCATCAGAGCTGCATGACATTGAACCAGCATAATCCAGAAAAGTCTGTTTACATTTGCTGTCCACAACAACTGTAGGAAAACATAAAGACTGATTTTACAGCCCCTCCTAATGATAACTGGAAGGTTTATTGTTTGGTTATTACAGATAATTTTCATTGGTGGATAGATGCCCCCCAAGACATTTAGTTGGTAGCCATTGTCGGCCAAGTCCTCACCAAGGAACATTACCTCAGTGCTGAGTGACAGAGCTGCTGGACTCAAAATAAAAATACTCCACAGGAAAATATAAAAAAACATGTGCAAGTTTCAGGAAATGAAGTAAAAGTTTCCTATGTCAAATCATCTTATGACTTCTGTGCTGATGTAATATGTGGCAAACTACAATCCAAGGAATAAGACTTTCACTGTAGAATAGCATGAGATGAATGTTGCATAATTTATAGTATCTCCATTAAGGAATATATTAAATAAAAAGGAGTAATAAATTGCTACTGGATACCTAGAATATATGGGTTATTGTACTATCAGCAAATTAGATAGTATTAATTTCATATGAATGGCTGGCAATAAAAGTTCTAGTTGGAATAATGGATGGAAACATAAGAGACTATATCTTTAATGGATTGTTCTACAGTACACCTCTCACATGTGCCAAAAAAATAGGAGTTTGAGGAAGCAAATTAACGAGCTGGAGCAGTTGTGTGATCATGAAAACTCTCTAGGGATATAAATAATTAAAAAAAAACACTGCTTGTCTAGCCAGAATGACATCCTATATATAGTAGCCTATACTGTCTCCTATTAATCAGTGACATGTACCTGTGCAGAGGTATAGCTGGATGTCACTGAAAGCAGTTGTCATAGATCTAGCTATTTTGCATTTCTTTCCATAGGATCTGAGGTGAGAAAGAAGTCATCCCTTCTGCTCCAGTTTTCATTCACAGCTAAATCCATACACCAAAGTTTTTATACTCCAGCAAAAAAGACACACACCAAGTAGTCAGAGGGTTCATATTACATTATCGAATTGTTAAAAGTTCAAACGTCATATGGTTGGACCCATATGATTGAACTTTCAACAGTTCGAAAAGCTAAAAAAAATAAAATAAGAGAAAAAACTACCTGACCATTTTAACCAAAGGGGCAAGCCCCCCTGCACCCCCTACCCACGATCTTTAAATATACTAACTCCGGGATCGCAACTACAGTGCAGGAAAGGGAAATCTTCCCATTCCGCACTGTACGCAGATCATACGTTGAAACGTTCGAACTGTTAAAAGTTCAATCATATGGGTTCGACCATATGGCGTTCAAACTTTTAACAATTCGATAAAATAATATACACCCCCTAGTCACTAACACAACAGGGGTACTTGTGCTGGGACACATGGCAAGGATAACATACTAGCAAGCTATCCACTCCACTTTGAACTGATGATACTACATTTCTTTGTTGTACTGGAATCTTTTGCTGAATGGAAGTATATTTATTTGTCCATAGACTTGCCAACATATGTAAAAACTGAGAAAAGGTAGCTGAAATGGTTGACTGGACATTCTTGGACATTCACCAGTATTGTTAAAATCCAGACCCATTCTGTGCATGGAACTTGTTTTGGGCAATCTGTTATTAATAAGAACGTAAGTCCTGTATGCATTCTAAAATAAGACTTCACTGAATCCAAATCAAAATCAGAAATACTTTATTGATCCTGCAGGACATTGCTTAAATTACAACTGCACAGATAAATGTAGACACAATGTTGAACAAACACATATGTTACATAGTAAGATATGACAGATACTATACACACTTACTTATGTTACCCACATATATAACAGCAATGCCTGACAGGTACACTGCTGATCATAGCCAATGTATTAGATGAGTTTGATACCACATATAGTAGTAACATGAAAGGGGGAGCCTTTAGTGTTAATTTCCACTCGCACATTACGATACTTTAACTAAGGAATAGCATATTACACAAAGGGTAATTGCACTGATTATTAATATTGCACTGAAAAAAAAGAGATAAAAGAGGGAGATAAAAAGGACAGGAAAAAAAAAGAAACATGGGTAAGAGTTTAACATTGCACTATGTGGTCTCCTTCATTAGTGGGGGTGGTGCTAAGATGGCAGGAGGCATTATAGAGTCTGATGGCTCTGGGCAGGAAGAATTTCATGTGATGTTCAGTGGAGTACTTTATGCTCGTCAGTCTCCTGCTAAAGGAACTTCTCTGCCCATTTACCACTCTGTTGAGTGGGTGGTCAGCATTTTCCATGATGGACCTCAGTCGCTCTAACATTCTTTTCTCAGCCACAGTTTAAAGGGTGTCCAGTTCTTCTCCAACTACTGAGCTAGCTTTCCTTACCAATTTATTGAGCCTGTTTGCTTTGGCCTTTTTTATGCTACTACCTCTCAACAGTACAGATTTTAGCAGAATGCCCAGATTTTTGCCTCATATTTTTAGTCTGTTTTTCATAAAATTGTGGCTTTCTGGCAAATCATTAAAGACTGAAGTTATAAAATAATGACAGAC
>NC_056730.1:692027423-692107423 GCF_019279795.1 Protopterus annectens | reverse complement strand
TTTAGCTCAGGTTTAGTCTACAAAAATGAAGATATTTGATGCTGTATCTGTATGCCATTTACTTAACTCCATTGTTAGTTGGTGAAACAAGTGTCACTACTACCCTCAGTACTAGATGTCTTCATTCAAAAATAATGAATTACACCTTACAATACACAGTAATTTAATATCTTTCTACAAGAAAGAAAAAACTGTAAAAAATATATATATATATATATATATATATATATATATATATATATATATGCGTTTGTGTGTGTGTGTGTGTGTGTGTGTGTGTGTGTGTGTGTGTGTGTTTGAGGGCATATTGGCACTGGCTACAATCTATGGGTCAAATGTATATTTAAGGGGGCACTGGCTCTTGGCACAATCTATGAGCCACATCAAGACTCACCTGCATTTTTGTTGGTTTTGTAGAAATCTGAAGAAATGTAATTCTAATAGTTTACCTATATATTAATTTATATTCAGTTTTAGATATAGGCATATCAAAGGCAAAAAGCAATTGAAGGACACAAACGGTATTGTTGGATAATAGGAAAACATGTCTCTGCAGTCCTTTGAGAATATTACAAATGGAAAATTCTAGTATCTGATCTGTGATACTTGGGGGGGGGTTAATTTTCCTTTAGATTAATTTTTTTAAAGAACTGTATTAAAGCCATAAAGGAACTGTCAGATAATAGGAACTCATTTGGCATCTGTAGTCTTTGACGGATATTACACGGTGAAACATGTTTTTTGCTTTTTCAGCCTCAAATTAAACTCTGTATAACAGACTAGATTTTTAGATGCTGTTATTGGCATTGCTGACCAGTGTAAATGATATTTATGCAACCTTTTGCCCTCTCAAATCAATATTTGTGTATTTTACTATCATTAATGCATAGAAAATAGATTATTCAGAGGCCATGACAAGTAGACCTAATTTTACAGGATTCAGACATGGTAGAATTTATAAAAGGAATGATTATGAAATAAAATAAGAATCCAGTTGGAACTATGCCAGTCTTTACATTATGGGAGTTGTGTAAATTAGCTCTCTAAGAGATCTGCATTGCTTGTCAAATCATCAGAGCATACAATGCATGATACCAATATGACAGAGGTGAATGGGACAGTTAAGATGACACTGGAGTGGTGCAAAGTTACGAGATTTATGATTTCTATTCCAATGCATGAGTACTGGAAAATAAAAATAAAACTAGATACTACTGAAGCTGATAGAGCAATGACATACCTTTGCAGGGGCTCCCGCTAGCCTTGTATGCTTAGTGAAAAAACAGGCAACGTGTTAGCATAAGGAATAAAGCAGCGGTAAGAGGCAACTGTTATAATGGCAATAAATGCAACAAAAGCAAAAGAAAGCAATTGAACTTCTCTGTGAGATATAATTAATGCAGAACAGAAATATTATGCTACTTTGTTTAGAAAAGCCTTGTAGAGCATATCTAGTTCAGGGTGTTGTGCAATTCATCCAGTCTTTACAATGGAAGAAGTCAGACATATAGCAGACTTAAAAACAACAGAAGGCAAGTAGGCAATACACAGATGAACATCTGAGATGCCCCAGTTTGGATGAGCATTTGGTAAACAAATACAATGTATAAGCTGACATTCTCTATATACTTTTAGTTTCTGTATTTCAAGGAATATTCAGGATGGTAAATTACTTTTATAGATTTATTTAACATTTGTTTACTGGAAAAGTCCAACTTAGAATGAGTCAATTTTCAGTAGAGGCCCATAGAGAATCCAGGATTATAGTACTACCAAAACCAAGAAATAATGCCCACTTTGTCAAAGGTTACAGGTCAATTTCTCTTATTAACACAGAAGCAAAACAATTGCAAAAGTTATTGATCAGATCCATTCTCCCACATTTAATACACCCTGAAAGTTTGGTTTCATAAATGGCTGTTCAAGTGCAGATCAGCTTCTTACTCTAGTCTCATCTATAGAAACACTGCTGATTCACGTATTTGTTAATAGTTAGAAGGTGTTAACTATATTTGTTGGTTATACGTGTGCCCCTCACTTGAACACCTACACTTTCTCTTTTATTAAAGGTATCCAAGCTTTAAAGACAGGGTTCTATCTAATATTCACCTGCCAACTTAACTTCCTGCTTACTAAATAAACCCACCAAAGGTGCTCACTGTTATCCATCCTTTTTGCGCTCAAAACTGGTCCTCTTGTCTCCTGAATCAGACAGCTCTCATTGTTGAAAGGGTGGAATTTATTATAAGAACCTACAACTCCTTTATTCCTTGCCAAGTTCAGATCACTGAACCAAAGTACACAGTTAATTATTCGTGCTGATTGCTCTGTTTACCTAAGATAAACTACACTGTTTTGCACTGTTTATCATTTATATAATTAACTTGCTTGTTGTTGTGTACTGTATCTCAATTTATAAATGTACATTTTGGAGCTTTCCTCATCAGGCTTCTGCTAAAAATGGACACTTGCTCAGATAGATTATCCCAGTTAACAAATGTAATAATTAAGTTAATAAATATGAACAAGTAAGTGTCCTTCTGTGAGCTGATGACTGCCTTACCTTCGCTGAAAACCTTTGCAGGACATGGTCATAGTTAACAGTTTGCTGGATGAATCTCTCACATTCAGTTTAAAACCTAACACACACACAAAAAAAGGTTTGTAGGCAGGAGTGTGGGAGACTTTCTCAGGTGCCAGGTGCCTGTCAAATGGTATGTTAGTTTTCTCTGATTTTGTGGTATTAATCTAAATTTAGCTGTTAAAAACACGTTTAGTCTTAATTTACAACATTTATGGTACAATCTGTATAAATAAGTACTCGATGAAAGGTGCTGCTTTCCCTTTTGGACTAATTTAATGCTGTAAAGATGATTTAATGCCCTAAGGTTTTCTATATACAGTTGCATTTCCCTGTTCCACTCATTAACACATGGCTCAGTAAAACCAAGATACTAGTTTTATGATTTACACAACACAGTAAAATATTCCCCTTGAGCTATTGTTTAACCTATTAGTTAGTGAAGCTGGAGTGAAACCTCTCAAGTTGTTTGCAGTCCCATTTGCAGTTTACAAAATATTTATTACCTCAAATATTAGTTGTCCTGCTTGGCTTAAAATAGAAACCTGCATTTTAAGTTGCTCTACACATCGGCATTCTGCTGCTCTGGTAAAACTCCTTACTCGACAGAGAGATTAGCATTGCTTGCTTGTTATCCATGTACCCCTACAGAAATGGTTTAATTGTGCCACCATGGGGCACACAGTGTTAAATATATGAGCTGACAGAATAGTATGGCAACCTGACAACAAGCTGGCTCCCCACAGTTTATCTTCTAGGTTAGAAATTTAAATGATAAGACAGGTATTTGCCTCCACTGGCCATGCAAGACAGAAGTTGTTTTAAATTATCATACTGTATGGAAATTCAAATGCTTCCAGTTTCACCACACTATTCTGTACTTATTACTTGACCAATATCAGTTAACATACCTGTTCTTGCCCTAAGTGGGAAAATAGGTTTTGTTAGTCCATGCTCATACCTACCTTATCAAGGCTTCTACCTTTCCCTAAATATTAATCCAGTTTTGCATACCACTAGTGAAAGAAAATGTTTCAAGAGCAGAAACAGAGATTCTTCAATATTGGGTAAGGCCAAGCATTACTGGCACAACTGATTTTTACCAAAGTGATGCATGTGACTCCTCAGCTATAATCCTAGGTTAATGAATCATCAGCTTTTGTACATGAATGTTATTGAACCCACACCAAGGATAAAGATTTGTATTATACAGGATCAGGGTATTATGTGGATTGTTCAGAAGCAGAAGTTGGGGTTGCACTTCAATAACAGCAATGTGGGAACTGACAAGACAACTAATAAGTGTCGGATGGATATACTGGCTAAGGTGTGTATACCAGCCAGGCTACAGTGAGGGATCAAGTCCTGACTGTAGCCCAGGTGACATGACTTTGATTATGTACTCGGGTATTTGATGCTTCTACCAGGTAGGACAGGCAAACTTCTTCTAGAGAGGAGATGGTCCAGCTGGTATTGGGATGTAACTGTCTTTCAGAGGACACAGGTAGTTCTATTGCCTGGGGGGTGTATATTTGGCACTCTAAGATGCAGATTGTTTGGTAGTCTTCATCAAGCATGTGTACAGGGGCATTCCTGCAAAAAGCAAGAGACAGTGACTCATGCAGTGATGCAGAAATCATGGCCTTACTGCCCAAAAGGAAGAGCTAAGAAAATAACAAATATATCCTTATTGCTGAGATGCTGATTGATGAGAATACAATCGCTCCTCATGGATGTCGAAATTATGACCCCCCCCCCCCCGTAACGCTGAGAGGCTAAACAGTCAGCAGATTTTAGAGAAGCATAAATTAAAAAAAAGGGCTAAAACATTTTCTAAGGCAAACTTAGGGAAGACAGAGGGAAATCATAACCACTTCAGGCAACTTAATTGCACCAGTGATGCAGCACATTCAAACCTGCTAACAGTGACTCATTTGGGGCTATTCCAGTTCACAGTAATAACATGTATTTTTTTGCATCTTGATGGAAATAGCAAAACACCTTACCTCAGGCATAATATTATACTTGACTTCATAGTTACGTTAAACTACTTAACAAAAGAAAGGAGAGTAGGAGAAATAATTTTCTCCTAAATTAAAATTATTGCTCATACAGTTCAATATTCAAGGCTAACAATTATTTACTTAAATTATTGCTGTGTGAAAGATCCTGTATGCAATAGTGCAACACGTTCACTTTACAAAAACTATTTTAATTTAGCTTCTAGTACTGGTTTGTTGATTATAAATTCTAGTACGCAATTAACTTAACTGCCAATTAACTTCTTGTTGTTTTTTAGTGTTGTATTATTTATTATTTGGAGTTTGATCTCACAAAGTACATAGATACTATGTGATGTTAGTACAAATCTTTACTTTCACTGTGTGCTTGTTAATGATATTTATTGTAATATGAGGGTTTTAATTCATGTGTTGTTTTTCCTAACAGTGCACCAAAGAAGGCTTACTTAGCTGAAACCTGGTTTGCTCTGTGTTTGTATTAGTGACTCATGTTCCATTAAACTTTTTGATTTATTTTTTTGGCACATTTTGTTGTGCTAACATTGTTTGTACATATATATATATATATATTGAATATATACATATGGATGTACTTTGGAAGCTTGAAGTTTCAAAACTTTGAACTTCATATGGCCGAGATCATAACATCAAAGTTTTGAAAGTTCAAAACTTCAATAAAAAAATAAATAAAAGCATTTTTTTTTTTTACGTTTATGCAGGGTCAAGCCCCCCTGCACTCCCAAACACCCCAAACCCCCACACCTCATGCTAATGAAAAATACCAACTCCAAGATTGCACTACAGTGAAGAAAACAGTAAATTTCCCATTCCACACTGTACAGCGATTTCCATTTAAACCATTCAAAATTTCCAAACTTTGATATATATATATATATATATATATATATATATATATATATATATATATATGGGTCTAGGACACATGCTCGACTAGCATATGTCCGAATCACAAAACATCGAACACACATACACAAAAGCTTGTCCTTATTTTTGGGCCTTTGTCCCACTTCTGTTTATGGCTTTGTCCAGATTTCATGGTCTGAGGTTGAGAGGTATGACAAATGTGTCAGGGCCATCACCATCAGCCAGAGACATTTCAAATTGTGACATAGTTGTTGCACCCCACTCCCCCATGTAGTGACTCTGGATGTGTCTAAGAAAGGCAAGGAGCAGTCATGCAATGTAAGTTTGCAGAGTATCCACCCATCCAAGGTAGACACAAGAACTACAGTGGCTTTTCATCTGTCCTTGACTTTGCAGAATGTTCTGGTTTTCTGTCATATTTTTATACTATTGATTTATGCTTCTTATTCAGAAAATGCATGTTGTTGCAGTGCCTATTGCTCTGTGTTTAAGTAGCAATGCTTTAATGACCTTCAGGTAAGCTTGTCTGAGATTACAAGATGAAAGTAAGCTTTAATAATTATAGTGTTAAAGAATTACCAACACTGAAAGCCTTTTTGTTGTTGCCATGCAGATAATATTTACATAACTAGATAACGTATAAGTATTAGGTATTGAAATGCATATGAAGGTATTTGTAATAAAGGACAGGATTACAGTATTTTCAGAAGCTCATTACATTTGTTGGAGACTTGCAGTCATCTTTGAGGCTTTACCCATATACTAAACAGAATGCCAATCTATCATGTGTGGTCTATAACCTGTGCAGAAATCCTTTAATCAATTTATCCTGAGCTTGTTTCTTGTTTGCTGTTCATTTGTTACTTTGATCATGTTTTCCCCATGAAACAAGTAAATAGTTGTTGTCAGGCAGTAAGTATTTTATGGATAAGAAACATTTTTACAAGTGGGGGTATCACAGAGATTGCTACTTTCAGCATGTTGCTTGTCACTTTTATAAAGCTGAATATAAATTATAATTAGAACTGCAGTGCAAGGAGAAGTGGTTTGAATGAGTGCTGCTTGTTTCTTTATACTTGATTTTGACTGGCATTCTAGTAATGTATTTAAAAAGTAATTTATTTTTTTCATGCCTCATGACCTTTTTGTTTCCATCTAGATATTAAGTAAGCTGTCATGTAGTCAATGCATTGAAATATTTTTTTTCTTCTACACTTCATTTTGTCTTGATTGTACTCTCATAATGACGGTTTAGCACTCAAGGCAGTGTATTTAATTAAAGTTACAGTTTTTGTGGTTTTGAGCATGGTTCTGCCCCTTTCTAGTTGGTCACACCCCTTCTCATTGCCTCTACCCATTCAGCTGTCACCTGCAGCCCCCCTTTGATTTGAAGTCACTAGCTGCCACTGCAGCTTTTGAATCTATTTGTTCTTCAGAGGAACACTTTTTCTGCCTACTGTCAGTTAGGCAAAACAAAGCAAATTACCAGCATTCAAAGCCTTTGAAAGACAGTAAACAGCTTGTGGTTATACACTTTTTTTCTAGTAACTAATAGTACATTGAGTAAATAAAGATCTATAAATTGCAAAGAATTATGATTGGGTGTCACTTATCATAACCCATATTCTGTGATCTTGAGAAGGATTTCAAGAGTTATCTCTCAAGCTTCACCCTTAAGGTGAATTTCTTGACATCCATGTCTCAAATACATAATATGTTGGTTATGACCGGAGACCCCATCATAATCCTCTGAATAAAGAATATACATAACAAAAAATTATGTGGATACATTTGAGATAACAAATAAAAACAGCATTAAACAGCAGCACTGCATAGTGATGTCAACATACGATAATTTAATTAATAATCACGTTTATGATGAAGGAGTAAATGAAAGGAAAACACAATATGCATCCATACTATAATGCAGATCCAAAATGGTAAGAGTACATGATGGCAGCAAAAAAATTAGAGTAGCGAAAAGTCTTATACGGTGACATATGTAGCAGATAAACAGCGAGAGTAAATGGAGTGTAAAGGCAGAAGTCTGTAGGTTTAGAGATATTTATTAGTTTATTTTTGCTGTTAAGACATAACAATCACTGAGGGTTTTAGATTGGTGAAAAAGTTGAAGAGGAATTTAATAACCCCAATATCTTATCATGTCCACTAAGCTGCACATATGCTGCCTCTTCCAATGTTATCAGGTATAGCCAAGTATATATAATGTAGGCTATAGGATAAACGAACACAAATTCATTTTTGAAGAGGGCATGATTTGAATCCGCTTAGAATCCTTAGGTGTCTTATCTACAACAATAAATTAATTAACAGAGAAAGTAAATATGCTCACAATGATACATGCTTATTGGTGAATTCACATATTAGAATTGTAAATTAAAATATAATTTTATATATATGTGTGTGTGTGAGTGTGTGTATAAAATCAAGTATTGAACAAAATAACTGAAGTAAAAAAAACATCATAAAATTCCTAAACTGACTTTAACATGGTTTCAGGAGGATGGTAGGATAATTTCCTTGCCCTATTGTAATACCATGTTAAACATTTAGTGACATGCACTGGAAGTATACACTCACACACACACACACACATACATCTATATATATATATATATATATATATATATACATATATATATATATATATATATATATATACATATATATATATATATATATATATATATATATATATATATATATATATATATATACTATAGAAAAGAAAAAAAGTGACATCATCATGCAAACGTCCTGCATAAACCAGAACAATGCTAACTACAGTCCTAGGCTTTGTGATATAGCATTTTTGTTCTTGGGTTTATCGGGTCACTTTTTATATAGAGAGTCATATTAATCTAATTTTGAAACTTATAAATAGTGGCTTCTTGCAGAAAAGACAGAATGGTAGCAAACTCATTAGAAGAGACTGGCCAGGAAATGCCAAAGACTTTATTTAGTGAAGACACTATAATTTCTAAATGAAAGAGAAGTATGTTCACTGACACACTCTGTAATCCTTTTTTTTTAAACACAAGAAATGGCAGCATTATAAAAGTGCCCACAAAGCAACTCAGAATACTTTGCACCTTAGTAAGATCATGCCACAATGAAGGGAATGTGGCATCAAATGCTGGAACCATGAACTGACATTGCAAGACAAGTGATTCCATGAGGCATGTGTGAGGAGTAAAGTAATGATTCCACAAAGAATGTGCGAGGAGTGACATAATGGTTCCACAAAGAATGCGTGAGGAGTAACGTAATGATTCCACAAGTAATGTGTGAGGAGTAAGGTAATGATTCCAAAGAAATGTGTAAGGAGTAACATAATGATTCAGAAAGAATGTGTGAGAATAAAGTACTGATTCCCCAAGGAATATGTGAAGAGTAACATAGTGATTCTACAAGAAATGTGTGAGGAATAAGGTAATGATTTCACAAAGAATGTGTGAGAAGTAAGTAAATGATTCTGCAAAGAATGTGTGAGTAGTAACATAATGATTCCACAAGGAATGTGTGAGGCGTAGCATGCAAGTAGGCAGTGAAAGGTTTTACCCAGCTGATATGGCTTAGTGGTATGAACCTATAAACGCCTGATACACTTTTTGCAATGTATATGTGAGTGGGTGGATATATGCGTGACTGAGTAAGACTATGCCTAAAGCAAAAAAGCAGCTGTAAAAAAGCTGAAATTCCCACACTAAACAGTGAAGCTGAACAAATGTGATTTGCAGAAAGTATATGACTATTCATTTTACAGATGTATTATAAACATTTTTCTTGCAAAAAAATGCATTCCTATTGTATAATATTAAATTAAACTGCAGATTTGTTTTCTCCATTTGGTCATTACTGTGTTTCTATGAGTATCTGTCTTTATTCAACTGCTTCAGGACAGAGCCGCCCAATTATATAACAAGTATGTACTCAAGAAAGCTGCAATTAAAAAAACTGAATGTCAGCCCAGAGACAGTTTTTGGATATCTGTTAATATCATATAATTCTTACCACTCTTGTTTATTTTGGATATCAGTTAACAGTGTAATTGGTACCTGCCTTGTTTATTTTTCATTTGTCAGAACAGGACTGATAGTTGCCTGTTCGGTCTTCAGCTGTTCCGCTATATACTGCATCTTCAGTTTTATATGAAAAAGGCAATAATGAATTCTGATTAAAATCTCCTTTCTGTAGAGATGAATAGTGGATTCTATTTTTCATGTACTTCTTGTCAACACATTTGTACCTTGTAAGGCTTAACAAGTATCACAAAATTCAGAAATGCAAAGCATACCAAAAGGTGAGGGTTGAGAACATCTGCTGAATTATTATTTCATTTACAGTATTAAAATATACTAGAGGATAGACAGAAGAACAGGTAGTCATTTCCCTATTAATGACTGAGTACACCATCATATAAAATAAAAGCTTCAGTGACTGTTGTGTGATCTCCCCAATGGCAATATTGGCAGTAGTACAGAAAAGACAGACTGGCAACTCTACCTTTATCATACAGAGAACAGATATTTCCATAACTCCTAATGTGAGAACTGAAAGTAGTGATACTACTTCTGACCCAAAAGTGATTTGGGTGAGTTGTCATACTATTCAAAAATGTGTCACTTCATCTAAGACGAATGTTAGTCAATGTCAATGGGAAGCAAAACATTCTGAGAAAGCAATGCATAAAAATGTTTTTACAAAGGAGTTGATATGGTTCTGATACTTTCATTAAAAAAGCAGGCCCAGATGAATGAGGTTTTTGCTTGAGAAAAAGACACACCTTTGTTAACACTAAAAGACTCATTTTTATACTAAATTTGTATTAAATTGTGATACCAGAATATATGCTCTGCAGCATTTTCAGTGCCAATGCCAGTATATTTTGTTAACCATGTTTTTTGATAAGGGGAAGATAAATGATAAAAGCAAGTAGCAGGAGGAAATAGTGAGACGAAAAGTGAGTAATGATAAGTTACGACAGCTGACCATTCATGAGGAAATGACATAGCAGTTAGGCAGATGCCCAGTTTTGGCACAGGCAGATTAATGCAGAAACTTAAAACAGCAGTTGCGAATAACACCTAGGTGGCAAAATTCCTAATATAGAGTTGTTATGTCTTTCGGCTTTTTCCCAGTTAGGGGTCGCCGCAGCATAACTCATACACACACACACACACACACACACACACACACACACACACACACACACACACACACATATACATATATATATAATGTACCTAGCATGATTTGCGGAATCCATTGAAATTCACACAATTTCTAGGAAAAATTGAATTAAGTAAGGTGAAGGGCAATTATGGTCACATTACCATGGCTAACAGTACCTTACAATGGGTATGGAACATGTATGGGGAACACAAGTAATGCACACACCCAAAAAAATTGGGTGATCAAAAAGCAGATGTTGGGGGAGGGCGACGAATATAGAGTTGTTGTGTCTTTCGGCTTTTTCCCGGTTAGGGTACTGTAGTGGGTAAGCCATATCTAAACAGGGATGCTTGTAAAGAGGAATATAACTAAAGAGAAGCTGCTGATACAAAATCATACTGTTAGAGTCTGTCCAACCTAAATTTTAGTGAAGCACAATTCCCTGAAGGATTAATGGATTAAGTGTAACTGGTCCCAGCCTGCTTTCTGTCTTTGGGCCCCATTCCAACTTCCACTAATCAGCCCTCCCCAAATGGTTATTTTTGGGGGATAATGAATACACACACACGCGTGCACACACACACACACACACTCACACACACACACACACACACACACACACACACACACACATGCGCGACTCACAGATACACACAGACCGCGCACACACACACACACACACACACACACACACACACACACACACACACACACACACACACAAATACATACAGACACACACACACACGATTCACAGACACACACACACGATTCACAGACACACACACACACACACACACACACACACACACACACACACACACACACACACACAAATACATACAGACACACACACACACACACACGATTCACAGACACACACACACGATTCACAGACACACACACACACACACACACACACACACAAATACATACATACAGACACACACACACACGCACGTACACACACACACACACACACACACACACACACACACACACACACACACACACACACACACACACACACACACACACACACACACACACACACACACACACACACACACACACACACACACGCACACACACACACACACACTTGACTAGATTCATCTTCCTTCTTATTTAAGCAAAAGTTAACCTGTGTAATTGTTTTAAATTATATCCATTTGATAAAGCGTCAGTGTCTTTTTGCTTTAACTCTAATTCTTTACATGAATCAGTCGAGCGTCCCAATTTTCAACCTTAAATGAAGATAGAAGTGTCACTGGAAACAAAATAATACTACATTTCTAAAATATTTAATTAGCTTGTGGAAAGAAAAAAAAAGTTGTAGGAATTAATAAGCAAGTTATTAGTACGGAGATATGGCCCAGTAGCTGCCACTGCAAGGCAGCCTATCTGTGGAAAATAAAAAAATAAAATATATATATTTTTTTTCATTTCCTTTTGCAAATTAGTAAATCACGTCTAAGCCCAGCTTATACACATAAATGCACATTCTCTCTAAAAATTTCATGTCCAGCAAGTTAGCCCTTTAATCTATCTTGACCTGCTCTTTTGCTCAGCTGAAGTCTTAAAAAGAAGAGTTCTGACACATCCACCAGTCACTGAACTACACAGAGGTTTCCAGTAGCCATAGTGGAAAACTGAACCAGCAACAAGCCGTAAATTAATTCCAGTTTAACCTGTCAACCTTGAGCCTGAAGGCAAAGTAGCAAAAACCCATTACTGTACCAAAAACACAGGTTAGAGTGTGGGTGGCACAAAAAAAAAATTGCAGTACAAGCTTACTGTATGTCAGTCCATACACCAATAAAAAGCTCTGTGGTAAACATATTTCTGCAGGCTATTGAATTCATGTTTGCAATTATAGAAGTAACCAGAGCTTTCCTCACTCCCTCCTGAAGATGACTTTCTGTTTAAAGACTGAGTTTGTGAATAGGGGTGGTATGCATTATATTGATTCAGCATGAAAAAGTAGATTAAACTAAAAAGAAAGTAGTAGATAAATGTACAGTGAAGAGATGTGGGACCATAAATACAATCAGAGATGGGTAGCAGTTAGTAGATAGTCATGGTGAACAGTGCATGACTAACAAACGTTTTTCCAACTTGGAGGCTATTCATATGTTTAAACAGACAACAGAAAGGCAGTTAATGACCCTTATGATCATCTACTCCGTCATATTTTCTGTACATCAGCTGTGTCTTTACTTCTTCTCTATCCACTTGCAAACTACTTTATTTTTAGTCTGAGTACTGCTGCGTTGCATTACAATTTTGATTCATCTGACTGTTTAGAAAGTTTGTTGTAGTCAATCTATCTACTACCCTGTCTGTGAAATAATATATCTGTCTCTCCAGGGCTGGCGTTATGTAAAAATGGTGCACTAGGCAGAGGATTCAGTGGCAGAACACTCCCAGCCCACATCTCCGAGTGTCCCCCTTTCCTCCCTCATCCTGGCTTCCTCGCACCATGTGGAATACTTTATTTATTTCACATTTATTTACCGGGAAAGTTCAACTGGGACAGAGCCCATTTTCAGCAGAGGCCTGGGGAGAAATGCTCGAGATGCATGTCTTTGGAATGTGGGAGGAAACCAATCACCCAGAGGAAACCGACTCCACACAGAAGGCACCCCAGCCGAGAATCAAACCAGAGAACCTCTTGCTGTAAGTTGAGAATACTAACTGCTGCACCACTTCTCTTTTCTACATTTACCACATTCTTCAGCTTTTTCCTGAACCAGTTTCAAAACACTCTGATAGTCACTGCACTGTACTCACTGTGGAGGAAATAACTGAATTATAGGGATCTGGCCGCAGAAGCCATGCTATCCTTGATACTCTGAAGTGCATCTTAGAGCATTGTTTTCATCCAGTGAGAGTCTGAAAAAATATGACTAAGAAAATAACATTCAAGACTGGATTCTAGAATAAAGGTGTTTCAAGGGTGCACAGCCACTGACGTTCTACCCTTAATGTGCCAAATATTAAAATTCCTATTGCCCCCCAGGATGAAATCCTCCTGAGGGTGGGAAATCCACTGAATTCAATATTTTTTTGTGATAAGATACTGCACTTAATGGGGAACCTCTACACCAAGGTAAAATAATGTGACTCAGAAATACTCTGTGCTAATGAGCCATGTTACCTTGTTAATGAGCCACATTACCTTGTTAATGAGCCACATTACCTTGTTAATGAGCTACATTACCTTGTTAATGAGCCATGCTACCTTAATGAGCCACATTACCTTGTTAATGAGCCACATTACCTTGTTAATGAGCTACATTACCTTGTTAATGAGCCACATTACCTTGTTAATGAGCCATGTTACCTTAATGAGACACATTACCTTGTTAATGAGCCACGTTACCTTGTTAATGAGCTACATTACCTTGTTAATGAGCCATGCTACCTTAATGAGCCACAGTACCTTGTTAATGAGCCACATTACCTTGTTAATGAGCTACATTACCTTGTTAATGACTTACATTACCTTGTTAATGAGCCACATTACCTTGTTAATGAGCCATGTTACCTTAATGAGCCACATTACCTTGTTAATGAGCCACGTTACCTTGTTAATGAGCCACATTACCTTGTTAATGAGCCACATTACCTTGTAAATGAGCCACATTACCTTGTTAATGAGCCACGTTACCTTGTTAATGAGCCACGTTACCTTGTTAATGAGCCACATTACCTTGTTAATGAGCCACGTTACATTGTTAATGAGCCACATTACCTTGTTAATGATCCACATTACCTTGTTAATGAGCCACGTTACCTTGTTAATGAGTCTCATTACCTTGTTAATGAGTCTCATTACCTTGTTAATGAGCCACATTACCTTGTTAATGAGTCCCATTACCTTGTTAATGAGTCTCATTACCTTGTTAATGAGCCACATTACCTTGTTAATGAGTCTCATTACCTTGTTAATGAGTCTCATTACCTTGTTAATGAGCCACATTACCTTGTTAATGAGTCTCATTACCTTGTTAATGAGCCACATTACCTTGTTAATGAGTCTCATTACCTTGTTTGGGCGCAGAGCAAAGCTGCCCAAGGACTTGGTGGAAATGCCAGTCCTGCTGAAGCTAATGAGCAGGGCAGCTCCATCTGCAAGGCATGGCTGTGGGCAGCTATATGACCAATGAACTTGGCTCATAACTTCTTTTCACAAGAATCAGAGAAAACCCCAAAATAATATGAGGACAACTGTCCAGTATCATGGACAATTTTTAAATCTTCTTCAAACTGGCTTAAAGAAAGTTAATATAACTTTTTTGCTAAACTTGCTTGTGTTTGGCATTTTCTTCAAACAGACTGGAGTTGCTTTTTCTAATATGCATAAACAGGTTCTTTGTATATCCTTTATGCTATTCTTTTACAGTGATTTGAGAATATTATTAAACAAATGGTTTGCATCCTCTGTCCCTCATACTAGACTAGAAAATGCATAAATACTGATGATGTTAATCAATATAGTATTAAAGCTGTGTATGGCAACATATAGTATAGTTATGTAAGCAGTACAAGTAAAAATAATACTTATCTGTTGTAGAAAATGGCTTGACCTTGAAGCAGGTTCTTTGTATTTCAGATAATCTTCATTTTGACATGAAGTTGTGGGCAGCAGCACCGACTCTTGATGGTACCTATAGGAGAAATAGTTGTATTGACCAATTGCTTTGGGCATCAATTGTGGTGCGCATTATTCTCGATATAAGGGAACATGGATCACAGACTGGGGGTCATGTCACAGATAGCCAATCAATGGTGTAAAAAGAAAAAAATATATCTGAGGATGATTTGGTCATGTTGACTGATGCTGACCAAAATGGACATGGGTATTTACTGGTGATAAGTGGTTTGAGAAGCCAGCCTACTCTGACCTACACCAGGAACCCTTGTAAATGGTGGGAGGTGTATTTTCCCCTTATGGTCAGTGTGTGCCTTCCATAAAGCCCAGCATCCATAGCCCAACTAATGGCTGGCTGGTGTCCATTTGCCCAGCCTGGGTTATTTGGGATAGCTTTGTTGACTGAAAACTAGACATAAAACTAATCAACCTGCCAATCATGAACAAAGAATTGCTACACTCAGTGTAGGTTCACTGATAGGAAAAAGCTTGTTAGTAGATGACATGATGGTAAGGAGGAGGTTGAATAAACCATGTGTCCAGCAGATGAGATGGAAGGGCAGTGCAATAATGCCACTTGGCTTGGGATTCAGAGTCTACTACTCAGGGAAAGGACAGACTAGAAATGGTGTGAGAGTTGTGGTGAGCGAGAAGCTTCAAAGGACAGTGGAGGATGTCATCAGAATTAGTTACAGACTCATGGCAAACAGACCCCAGTGTAAGGAAAGGGCACGGTTCATAGTTTGAGCCTATGACCCACAGCAGGGCTGTGATAGCGAGGAAAATAGTGTTTTCATACAACAGTTGAAGGACCTACTGGATAAAGCAGGACTACATGAATTGGTGTTAATAATGGATGACCTGAATGCATATATTGGGATAGACACAACAGGATGTGAGGGCTGCCGGGGTCCACATGAGTGGGGCAACTGAAATAAAGCAGGTATAGGTCATTTCAGACTTCATTATGGCAAATGGCTTCATAGCCAACATATGGTTCAGAAAGACAGGCACTCACAAGATCACATGTAAGAATGGCCAACATGCAACTCAGACAGGCTTTCTCCTAGTAGGAAAGACCACTGAGGTAAATTCAGTGATTGCAAAGTCATCTCAAGTGAAAGAGTTGGCTAACAGTATAAACTACTGGTTGTCACAATCAGCTGCAAGCAGTGGTCACAGAAGGCTCTAAGGTCAACAGAGACTAGGCTAAAAACCTGAAAGTTAAAAGGACAGAAAGCACAGAAGTTCAAGTAAATATTCAGGGCTCTAGGACATCAGAAGAAAGAGGAAGTATGTGAAGTTGAAGAAGAATTGCAGCACCTCAGAACAGCAATAAGGACAATAAAACTGATCTGTGGTCAAGCCAGTTATGGAAATAAGGTACATAAAAAAGCTGGTGGTGGAATACAGAATTTTAAGAAGTCATCAAAAGCCTTCCTGAAGACACTGGAGAGTATGAATGTCTCTCCAAATACCATCATATTGGGAGACTTCAACTACCAAAACATAGACTGGGAACATTACTCAAGCCCCAACACCCTAGCACTAAGGTTCCTAGAATTTATAATCTCAAATGCGATGGAACAACTTGTCACCATTCCCACAAGTGGAGATAATATACTAGACCTGATCATCACAAACATGGGGACAAAATGCTCCACACCGGAAGTATATCCCTCATTGGTGAGATCAGACCATAAATTAATCTCACTGGAAATCCACATCCCACCCCCACCCCCTGCACAAAAGACCACAGTGAAGAACTTCTCAAAAGCCAACTTCACACTTCTTAAGACTGAAGTGGTATCCTTCAAGGCCCCGGGCCAGTGGAAACTACAACCCACACTGCTGAATCCTTTACAAATGCCTTCTACGAGCACCTTCAAGAATGCATGGATCATGCAATCCCAAATAAAACCAAGACCCATTCCCCCAAAGGCAGGCGCCCGGTCTGGTGGACCCCAGCCATAAACAAACTTTACAACAGGAGGAGGAAGCTACTACATGACAGAGCAAAATCCCTAAAAGGGAAGGCATATCTGATCAGTACTAGCAAAAAACTACGATCACTCATAAAATCATCCAAGGCCAACTTTGAGAGAAAAATCGCAAAAGACACAAAAGACAATCACAAGGCCTTCTTTAGCTATGTTAGAAACCTGGGTGGAAACTCCCAGATATGCTCAAAGTTAGTCCAAAATGACACAAAATACACTGAACCCACAGACATTGCCAACATTCTGGCAGACAGGTTCAGTGCAAATTTCTCTTCTCCCCCCACCAAAAGGAGAAATATCTATCCCAGCAGAGTGTAGCCTCCCTAACATCTCAGATGCCCAGGTGAGAGCCACCCTCTCTAAAACAAAAAACACAGCATCAATGGGACCGGACGGTGTCCCAGGCTGTGTGCTACATGAACTCCAAGAGGAACTAAACCCACACATAAGGCTGCTGTTTAATCTTAGCCTTACTACAGGATACATACCTAAAGAGTGGCGTACGGCAACAGTGGTCCCACTCCACAAAGGAGGTGCTTCTATGGACCCTGGAAATTACCGCCCCATAAGCTTGACGAGCCTGGTCTGCAAAGCTATGGAGAGGATCATTATGGAACTCATAAACAAGACATTGGGGACCTACAGACATTGGATCCTACCCAGTTTGGCTTTGTCAAGGGCAGATCCTGCCTTTTGAACTTGGTCGACTTTTTTGAAGCAGTCATTAAGGCCATTGATGAGGGTAAGGCAGTTCACACAGCCTACCTTGACCTTGCAAAAGCCTTTGACACAATACCCCACTCGGGCATCATAGACAAACTCACCAGCTTAAATGGAAACCCATATGTCACAAGATGGGTTGCAAACTGGCTCAAGGACAGAACCCACAGGGTCAGAGTTGCTGGAGCCATGTCAGACTCTAAGCCGGGACCCCTCTTGTTCGGCATCTATTTTTCCGAGGTGCTGGCAAACATAGGAGGATTGTGGCTGATAAAGTTCGCAGATGACTGCAAACTGGGCGCCATAATTGATACTCCAGCGGACACAAGCATCCTTCAGAGAGGTCTCATAGAAATGGATAATTGGTGCCAGAGCCATGGCCTTAAGCTGAACGCCAAAAAATGTATAGTCATACCCTTTGGGAAAAACAAGCTACCCAAAAATTACCACATAGGTGGTAATCCATTAAGTACGGAAGAGGTAATCAGGGACCTAGGGACCCAAGTTGACAGTAACCTCTCATTTGACACTCACATTGCCAAAGTGGTTAGGAAGACCTTCTATATTGCCCAAGTTATCATGAAGGTATTCACATCTAGATCAAGAGAGGTCATTGTGCCCCTGTACTCTTCTCTTATCAGGCCAATGATTGAGTACAATGCCCCATTTGGGATGTATCTTACCCGACACCTGCAGCAGTTGGAAAGACCCCAAAAGTTCCTCACCAAGAGGATAAAGGGTCTCAAACATATGTCATATGCTGCCCGGCTGAAGAAACCCCAGCTCTATTCAGTCGCATACCGCCTGCTCAGAGGTGATCTGTGCCTGACGTACAAGGCCATGTCCAATCCGGAATTAATGGACATGCTCCACCTCAGAAAATCCAAATCCATCAGAGCCACGAGAGCAAGAGACTTAAACCTCAACACAGAAATAAATAGGATGTGCTGGAGGGACAGATTCATGACCCAGAGGCTCCCTACACTCTGGAACAGAATCCCAGTCCATGTTAGGCAGAGCCCCTCACTAACTCTATTCAAGAGAAATCTTGACAAGTGGATGGGAGATCGTAGGTTTACCCTGGGGGTCATCTCTGTGTCACTACTAGACAGAGGCACAGTAAACTAAACCCTAAATGGGCGTAGTATTCTCATCCTAAGGGGTGGTGTAAGCCACACACACTCTGGCTAGGCTTATAAATGCCCTAGGGCAGGTGGCCTAGTATGAACCTATGAACATATGAACCTATGAAAGAATGTGTGCAGGAGAATTGGGAAGTACAAAGGACAGAACAGGCTAGGAAGGAATACTGGCTGGCTAACAAAGAATATAAGAAAGTAGTTGCAATAACAAACAACAAGGCATCAGATGCACTGTACCAGCTTCTGGAGAGTGAATCAGTAGATGGCACATAAAAATCTACCAGGTTGCAAGGCAGACAGATAAAGAAAGTAGTCAGGCTCCCTTCATAAGGGATGCCAACAATAACCTGCTCAGTAGTCCACAATTCATCAAAGGCAGGTAGAAGGAGTACTTCTAGAAGCTTCTGAAGGACAAAAACACAACAGGAAAGAGGAGGAAGAGCTCATCCTAAGAACTGCACTCAGGAAAATGAAGTCTGGGAAAGGAGCAGGCTCAAATGAGGCCACGGCAGCTATAAGGTGTTGGGTGAGATAGGGGAGAAATGGCTCCTGATGGTACTCATAGCAGTGTGGGGAGAAAGACACATCCCAAATAACTGGAGAATAAGCACGCAAGTATTAAAAAAACAAATAAACAAAACAAAAAAAAAACAAGGAGACATCCACGACTGTGGGAAGTACAGAGGTGTCAAACTCCACTCATACTGCATGAAAGTTCTGGACGGGGTGGATGGTACACAAATACACAGAGTAGCAGAAAGTAAGATGGAAGATGAGCAATTTGGATTCAGATCAGGATGCAGCATAACATTTTCAGTGACACAGATAGTTTAGATGAAGCTAGAAATGAGGAAAGAGTCCAACTGGGCATTCCTAGACTTGGAGAAAGCATATAACAAGGTCCCAAGAAAGTTGATTTGGGCAGTCTTGTGATAGTTCAAAATCCCCAAAACAATGATAGAGTTACTGCAGGGTATCATCACAGGCACAATGACTCAAGTACAAACAGTACTGGGTCTCATAGAGTGGTTCCCAGTGGAAGTGGGTGTGCACCAGGGTTCAGCTCTGGGCGCACTGTTGTTTATACCTGTGATGACTACATTAGCAAACAGGTCAGAGGGAACACTTCAACAAAGTTGCTATATGCAGATAATGTGGCATTACAGGCAGACTTGTAGCTTAGGCAGAGTATAGGTGAATGGAATGCAAAACTGAAGGCACATTGCATGAAACTGAGTACAGATAAGACAATTGTAATGGCAGCAAACGGGGACATCAGAAGAAGAAGATGAGATAAAAGGTACTAGGGAAGATAGCTGAACAGGTTAAAAACTTCAAGTACTTGGGAGGAGTGGTTGAGGAAAAGGGAAGCCTGAATGAGAAGATCAAAGCTAGAATAGGAGAGGCTGCAGCCAAATGGCACAGAGTGTCAGGGTTAGTATATGACAGAAGAATGTAAAGGGGTACAAAATAGTAGTGTAACCAGTACTACTATATGAAATAGATACCTGGGTAGTAATGTCTGAGCAGTTAAGGAAGCTAGGTGTGATGGAGATGAAGTGCATGAGATGGGTGGTAGGATGCACAATGTTGGACAGGCAAAGAGTTATGGACATCAGAGCAGAAGCCAAAGTGCCTCCAGATGCAGAGAATGTGAAAGAGTACTGATTACAATTGTCTGTACACATGTGCAGAAAAGCAGAAGACAACCTGGTGTACATGATTTGGGACAGACAGGAAGTAGACAAGAGGAAACAAGGGCATCTGGCAAAGAGAGAGATGGGCTGTGTATGTCAGAGAAGACCTGCAACAATTAGACAGGAATGTCAAAGAAGGTGGGAGAGTGGCACTGAATTGAGAGAGAGAGCAACAACTGATGCAACACTCCGGCCCCTGTAGAAAATGGGAAAACAGAGGTTGATGATGATAATGATGATTTATTTTGACAGGATGAGTAATATTGCCGTATTGCCATACTGCAAAAGCAGGAAAGTTATAACTTACATGATTGAATAAGATGACCACAACTATAAGATGACTTCATGTTTTTGTTAATATTTAGTTGATTACATTAAGACAAATTTCAAAATATATTCTAGTATTATTAAATAATGTGTTTGAGGCAAGTGAAGTGTAATTGGTACTATTTTATTAATTCTGATTACTCTGCCGAGGAGAGTTAAATTCGTATTATGTCGTCATTTTGCTTTTGCAGTGTCCGTTAAGCCATATGAGCCCTGTTTTACAATGTTATGGAAGTTTCTGATCATAGCTAGATGCATCTTATTCTAATGGTTTGAATGTTTTTTTTTTTTATGGATGGAGATGCACAGTGCTTCTCTTCAAGAAGTGTCTTGATATAGAAAGTTCTTGACACATTCATTGAGCAAAAAACTGTAACTATGGCTGCCCTCGTGTCATTTCATCTCTCCATTTTTTTCTAGATAATGTAAAGCTAGAAACGATTAGTTCATTAATATGTATATATAGTATCAGTATTAGTATCAGTATTAGTATCAGTATTAATATGTATATATAGTATCAGTATTAGTATCAGTATTAGTATCAGTATTAATATGTATATATAGTATCAGTATTAGTATCAGTATTAGTATGTATATATAGTATCAGTATTAGTATCAGTATTAATATGTATATATAGTATCAGTATTAGTATTAGTATTAGTATCAGTATTAGTATCAGTATTAATATGTATATATAGTATCAGTATTAGTATCAGTATTAGTATCAGTATTAATATGTATATATAGTATCAGTATTAGTATCAGTATTAGTATGTATATATAGTATCAGTATTAGTATCAGTATTAATATGTATATATAGTATCAGTATTAGTATTAGTATTAGTATCAGTATTAGTATCAGTATTAATATGTATATATAGTATCAGTATTAGTATCAGTATTAATATGTATATATAGTATCAGTATTAGTATCAGTATTAGTATCAGTATTAATATGTATATATAGTATCAGTATTAGTATCAGTATTAGTATCAGTATTAATATGTATATATAGTATCAGTATTAGTATCAGTATTAATATGTATATATAGTATCAGTATTAGTATCAGTATTAATATGTATATATAGTATCAGTATTAGTATCAGTATTAGTATCAGTATTAATATGTATATATAGTATCAGTATTAGTATCAGTATTAGTATCAGTATTAATATGTATATATAGTATCAGCCAAGATTATAATTAAGATCCATGTTTGAAAGTCTAGAATTGTATTACATAGACTCCTTGCATTGATATTTAATACCTGAGCACCCTTTACTTTGTTTGCACTGCTCTGGGAGCAATGCTTAGTCTGGAATTCCTCAATCAAAGCCAGAAATTTCTCTTTAAATCTCTGGGTCTAAATTATTTAGGGGGGGGGGTTGCATTTATCTGGATTATAACTAATGCACCAGCTGGATGAATTACTTTGAGAAAAGGACAATTTAATCTTTGTCATTGAAGTATGCATAGCAGTAGATATTTTAAAGGGTTATTATGTACCTGTTTCTAAATTCACTGCAGTCTGTAAGCTTTCTTATGTTGTGGGAAAGAAGATAGCTTTAGTTAACAGGTACAGCTTTGATAAACCTCTTCTCTCTAAAAACAAGGCTAAAAGAAGTTCATGGAAAGTAAGTGTGCTACCAGCTATGTTTAGAGGCAGCATGGAAAAGTCGTTACCTGTGCTTTAATTTTCAGGGAGGGACACTATTTATAACATACAATTTTACAACTGTGCTAACTAGTTTACATTTCTAATAGTAAAACAGTAGAACACAGAGGTGATGAAATGTATTTATTGGATTAACATAGTTTTGCCAGTTATTGACGTCTTCGGACTAATGAGTCCTTCATCAGGAGTTACTATTTTATTTATGTCCATAGACTCATAGGGTCATAGGTTCATAGACTTATACTAGGCTAATTTTATTATTTATTTATTTACCTGACATTTGTTTACTGGGAAATTTCGACTGGGCCAGAAAGTGCATATTTTCAGTGGAGGCATAGGGAGAAAAGCTCCACTATCACAATATTTCAAAAATCAAAAACAGATGCTTTCAATCACAAAGTATCATGTTACATTATGAAACGTCAAGTACAAATAATTTTAAATCACAAAGTAGCATGTTACACTACAAAACATAAGATAGAAAAAATGTTGTAAGGAGAAAAACATAGGGCATATGTTGCATAGCAGAGTGTAATGAAAAACAATAATATGAGTTGAAGAGACTATGGGAGGAAAAACTCAATAATCCTACTATTTGTTACATAGATTAATGTCTGATAAATGAGACCTGGGATCATTCTAATAAGATATTTAAAGAGATATCAGAGATTACATGATTAGAGACAGTGAGGTGACATTGAGAGGTGTCTTAGTACGA
The DNA here is from genome assembly GCF_019279795.1 of Protopterus annectens. Classification (NCBI taxonomy): domain Eukaryota; kingdom Metazoa; phylum Chordata; order Ceratodontiformes; family Protopteridae; genus Protopterus; species Protopterus annectens. Next base: position 692,083,799 of record NC_056730.1, on the reverse strand, counting down.
GAGAGGTGTTCATATTATGGTTATAGATGGAAGAAGGATGGAGAGAAGGAAGTTATAAGTGCAGGTAGGGTGTCTTCAGGTAGCTCAGGTGTGTAGGGAGGAAGGAGAAAGAGGGAGAAGAAAGGTTTGCAGAGATGAAGTCAATAAGGTAAGGTAGTGGAAAAAAGGAGTGGAGCAGGAGGCTGGAGAAGGTTGTGAAATGTGATTTAAGTTGAAGGAGGTGAATGAAGTATAGTGAGTACGTTCAGCCAGGATGTGCACAGGATCATTTCCAAGATTTTGTAACTATTATTTTAGGGAGCACTTAAAGGTGGGTAGGTTAGACATAGTTCCTGTGATCAAGGTAAGGAGTTCCATTTTTTTGCTACTAAATACAAGTATAGGCTTTGTCTAGGAGATTTATTCAGTTTAGTTATGGTGAGAAGTTGTTTGTGTTCTGATCTAAGAGTTCTTCTTGGAAAATATGTGCTGATTAAAGAGGCAATAGCAATCAGTATATTTACAAGCCTAGCCATGCATCCCAACCCAATTTTGTCCCAGAGTTTTTTGGATACCTATATGGTGGGGTATGTTAGTAAAGTGGTAGCTAAGGGTTATGTGGTAGGGTGTTATGTTATTTGGGGATTAGTTTGCTTACTGTCAACTTCTGTGCATCAGGGACATAGGAGCCAGACCAGGGGTGAATTTGTAATTTCCCATTCAATGATCAAGATTTATTTTGAATAGGATCAGGTATGAGATCTGCTTCATGTAAACAGGGAGCTTATTCCATACAGTGGGGATCCTTTGGGACACATGTGTTTCTTCCGCATGTTCTATTTATGTGTCAGGCAAAGTTCAGGTTCTCATATCTAATGTTTCTGGTACTGTTTGTTTTGCAGTTGTGCAAGAGATCTTGCAGATCTGGAGATGAGGATGCCTTGTATGCTAGGCATAGGTCTTGTCTCAGTAAACTGTTGGAGATGGAGTACAGAGATATGGCCTTAAGGCGTTCTGTGCAGGACAGGGTATCCATACTCTGGCTTCTCCTGATGAAGAACCTTTGAGGGTGTTCCAGCTATTTCAAGTGACTGATTAGGTACATGCCAAAGGAGGCATTGTACTCAGTGATGGGTCTGGTAACGGCTGTGTAGAGTGGTGCTATAGCTTCCTTCAACATGAATGCCATATCCTTGCTTATGAGCTGGGTGACATAAATGATTGTATTACTGACTTGGCTATCAGTTGTTTGAAAGATTATTCTCTACATATGTTCCCATATCCCTATATATCAGGTCAGCTCTTAAGGGTGTTTTATTAATGGAGTAATTAACTTGTGTGGATGATATCCCAAAGGGCATTATAATGCATTTTTCTGCAATAAGTTTTTATTCTTGGCTTTGACACCAGTCATTTATTAGTGTTAGACCCTCTTGTTGGATGTTGGTGTTATTGGAGGAATCTATGATACCTCTCAATATACAGTCATCTGCAAATTTGGTGAGCCAGATGCCTTTGACATTAGTCTTGTCTTTGAAGAAGTAGATGTTGAAAAAGAGTGGGTCCAACACGGAGCCCTGGGGTACTCCGCTGGTGACCAGTCTCCTGTTGGGGGTGGACTCAGTAATCCTGACTTGCTGGGTCCCATCTGTGAGGTAGCCAGCAATCGAACAAGTTATGAAGGGATTTATGCCTAGTTCTGAGAGTTTGCCTACAATACCCAAGTGGAGTATTTTATCAAATGCCTTGGCCAGATCAAGATAAGCACTATGTATCACCTTGCCCTCCTGAATAGCCTTGGTGAACCTCTCAAAGAAGTCTACCAGGTTGAGTAGGCATGACTTTCAATTATCAAAGTCAAACTGAGATGGATCCAGTGTTTGTAGGTTGCCAATGTCCTTGTTGATCATTTCCATGATAATTTGCTCCTTAGCTTTGCATTTTAGACTTATCAAACTGATGGGTTTGTAGTTCCTGTGGTTGGTTGATGGTCCACCTTAATGTTTACGGATGACTGTTCAGGCCCTCTAGTCTCCTAGCATGCAACCTCTTCTGAGGCTACAGTTGAACAGTGCCTCGAGTAGTCTTGCTAGGTCCTGTTTTAGACTATTTCAGAAGCAACTAGAGATATTGTTGGGGACCATTGAAGTGGTGTTTTTGGCCTTAGTGAGCACCACTGGGACCTGCTCACTCTAATAGTTGACAGGAATATGCTAGAATAGATTTCACAGGCGGGGGGAGTGGAGGGTGAAGTTAGAAATACATTTATCAGCCAGTAGATTCACTATGTCACCCTGGTCAGTGAAGGCTGTGCCATTTACCACCAGTTTTGCACACTGCTGAGTTTTAGCTTTAAGGTTCCTGACATAGCTGAAGAAGGCTGTGTGATTGTCCTTAGCTAGGAAGGCTATCATGACCTCATAATTAGCCTTGATGGACTTTATTAGACATCACAGTTTCTTGTTTAGTTGTACCAGAGAGTTGCTTTTTCTGATTTTGAAACCAAGATGTATAAAAGTACTCCTTTATTCAAAGCGAGTGCAAACTGAATACAGTTGATATAGTCCCAAGCACAAAATAAAAGTACTCCTTTATTCAAAGCGAGTGCAAAGTGAATATAGTTGATGTAGTCCCAAGCACAAAATAACGCCACAACAATGCGTACATTTTCGATTCAATACATACAAGTCTTCTTCAGAAATCAAAACACAGATCTTTATTCATATAATGCCTTATATTTCACCACCACCAGTTCATAATAAGTTAATTAACCAATGAAATCCTCTCCAGTATTAATTGACCTTATTAAACAATGAATTGTATTTGAAAATGCATTCCTTAATAAACCAACACAGTTCATGTATTTATTTAAGTTATTTGTAGTAAATAACAAGGTAGAAAAAAATTTTTGATGTTAAAATATATAAATAAATACAATAAAATATACTTTGAATACCATTTATACTTTAATTAAAACGTATTTTAGTTTGTACTAAAAAAATATATTAAATGTTATCCAGTGGTGCCCTCTTGTGGTAAGTTTGCAAAATTTATAAAATTTCAAAGCTTAGCAGCTCTAAGTTTCAACGCTGAAGAAATAGAAAGCATGTCATTAAGTCCTGGAAATTTAGTGGAGTCCAAAATTATTTGCCACAATAATTCCTTATATTGTAATTTTGCCTCCCACATACCACCCCTAATTTCTTTCGGGACAATTTCCAGGACAAAAAAACTAAATGTAGCTTGTGCACATTTTAAAGAGTGCCTGTATAATGCATTTTTGTTATTTTGTGTAGTTATTTCATATGTATGTTCATAAATATGATTTCTCAGCTTCCTTTCAGTCTTTCCAACATAAAATGCACTGCAAACATTACAAGTAGCGATGTAAACAACACCCTGGGTGTTACACTTAGAAAAGGTGTCACTAACAAAATTTTTATCCCTTGAAGGGATGACAATGTGTGTTTGATTAACAACATAAGGACATTGTGCACAAAATCCACATTTAAAGGTTCCAAACCTTTTTAATGAACCATTTTATTTTATTAGGTCCATTGAACTCAAATAGTTGTTTAAAGTTGTTATCTTTCCTAAAAATAAATTTTAGTGGCTGTTTCCTCTTAAGAATCTCTAAGTCGGAGAATTCAATAAATTTATTCCATTCCCTTGTAACAGCCTCCCTAATAACACCTGAATCGCCAGAATAATCAAAGACAAATACTTCGTTAAATTGGTTAGTAACATTATCGGATGAACCTGGCTGAGTACAATAGGTCATAACTTGTCCTAAAATAGGGGAAAATCGGTCACATCTATGTTCAACAACTGCATTTAACATCTGTTGTAGTAGACTTTCTGGATATCCTCTTTCCCTAAACATGTCCAAAACGTTATTACTTTCTTCTAAAAAATCATTGTCACTGGATGTCATTCTACTAATATGGACTAACTGTCCTTTAACTAAATTTTTCTTTTGAAAAAATGGATGAGCACTTCTAAAATGCAAATATGAATTGGAAAAAGTTGCCTTACGAAAAGGTTTTGATGAGAAACCAGTATTAAGTTTAGTAAGAGTAACATCCAAGTATGTTAGCTGACTGGGGTTGTAATCGTAAGTAAAATCCAAAAATGTAGTGGTACTTTTAATGTACTCCAAAAATTCCATAAAATTTTCAAAGGTTCCTTTCTAAAAGATAACTATATCGTCCAAGAACCATTTATATAAGCACCAATATTGTGCAAAAGGGCTTTCAAGGACGTAAAGTTGTTCCCACCTAGATAAAATAATGTTCACATAAGTCGGTGCACATTTGGCACCCATGGCAACTCCCCTGGTTTGTCTAAAAAATTCCCCCTGAAAGAACATAAAGTTGTTGTTAAGTATGGTTTCCATGAACAGTAAACAGTTATTAAAAACATGTTGAGAAAAAAGCCTACTGTCCCTCATACTATCTTCCAACCATTAGAGGCCTATATCGTGTGGAATACAACCAAATAGGTCTACCACATCCAACGTAACAAACTCTAGTTCTGGAGAATGTAGGTTGTGCTCAACACATCGGAGAAAATGTCAAGAGTCCTTCAGTGAAGTAACACCCTGGTTAGAAAGATGTTTGAGTTTTTCATCTACGTATTTTGCAAGAGATGTAGTGACAGAACCTTCGGAGGAAACGATAACTCTTAAGGGTGGGTCACTCTGATCTTTATGTACCTTTGGTATACCAAATACTGAAGGAACTCTGGGGTGCTTGTTGAGCAAAAAATTGAAACTCTCCTGGTCAATGGAACCTTCCAAAAGTAGATCATTCAGCAATAAACTAATTTTTGAGTTGGATATATTAACTTCATTAATCGAGGCCCTAGAATATTTATTATTGTCTTGTAAAAAATCTTTCATTTTGGACTCATAAATAATGTGATCCAGCAACACAGTCCCACCACCTTTGTCTGGGTGCATAATCCTGATGTTATTATTATCCCTCAATTCATTAAACACCTTCCTCTCATCGCAGGATAGGTTGGAAACAATCCTGTGTTGATTTATGGGGTTTCTAACTTCCCTTTCCATAGCACATTCAAGGTTTTTCAACTGTGGGTGCAGTGGTGGATTAAAAGTGCTTTTTTCTTTAAAGGGTTACTATCTAAAGGACTTATTTCCTTGAAAAATTAATGCCAAATTCATTTTCCTTAAAAACATTTTTATATCAACAATAACTTTAGGATAAAGATTTTATTGTAAATGGTTTGAACAGAGTTTCTAGACCAAAGGGGCAAGTAGTCAAATCTTATAGGGAAAACTGTGATGAACTATATTACCTTTTAGAGAAATACAACCGCTTGGGATGTGACTGTTCGTTTCTCAGGACTTGTCTTGAGAAGCAAATTGTACCAAAGGGGCTTCGTATTGTAAAGTTTCCCAACAATGTAATTCATGGCTCAGAATTTTATTTTAATTTAACTAAAATCTTTGATAAGTGTGGTTTAGATGTGGTGGCAGCTATTATTAAAGAAAATTAATGTATTAGGACCTCCCTTTTAGAAGAGATAGAAAGTATCAACAAGAATATTACCAATGATTTAATTTTCACTATTAAAACTGAAAAGAAATTTTATTTTGACATTTTTTCTGATATTGAAACCAAGTGTATTAACAATATAAAAAGGAAAGAAAGTAAACTTGAGAGGGATTTAAAGGATTATAGGGAAAACAATGCATATCCACTATCAAAACCTTTCTATTCTTCTGGACGTCCAGGTAATAGAGGTCAAGAGAAAAGTCATGTGCATGCTTTCAATGATATTGATGAAGACAGACACCATGATTTTGAAGGGCAAGATATCCACTCCCCACCTATACAAACGCCCCCTTTAAGGAGGTCGGACAGGATTCGCAACCAGAATCCTGTCCGTTACCATCCCTACAACCGCAGATGGAACCAGAGATGAATGTTAACAATGATTCACCTATTGTCCAACATGGACATACTTTTCATTGTAAGGGTTACAACGTTTTTAACTACACCAATTTGGAACTGACTGCTACACATTTTGATTTGTTTTCAAAGGGGTTTAAATTCATCCCTTTACGCAAAGCTTGTTTACCTAAAGTTATTGTTGATATAAAAATGTTTTTAAGGAAAATGAATTTGGCATTAATTTTTCAAGGAAATAAACAGGGTCCTTTAGATAGTAACCCTTTAAAGAAAAAAAACACTTTTAATCCACCACTGCACCCACAGTTGAAAAACCTTGAATGTGTTATGGAAAGGGAAGTTAGAAACACCATAAATCAACACAGGATTTTTTCCAACCTATCCTGCGATGAGAGAAAGGTGTTTAATGAATTGAAGAATAATAATAACATCAGGATTATGCACCCAGAAAAGGTGGTGGGACTGTGTTGATGGATCACATTATTTATGAGTCCAAAATGAAAGATTTGTTACAAGACAATAATAAATATTCTAGGGCCTCGATTAATGAAGTTAATATATCCAACTCAAAAATTAGTTTATTTTTGAATAATCTGCTTTTGGAAGGTTCCATTGACCAGGAGAGTTTCAATTTTTTGCTCAACAAGCACCCCAGAGTTCCTTCAGTATTTGGTATACCAAAGGTACATAAAGATCAGAGTGACCCACCCTTAAGAGTTATCGTTTCCTCCAAAGGTTCTGTCACTACATCTCTTGCAAAATACGTAGATGAAAAACTCAAACATCTTTCTAACCAGGGTGTTACTTCACTGAAGGACTCTTGATATTTTCTCCGATGTGTTGAGCACAACCTACATTCTCCAAAACTAGTGTTTGTTACGTTGGATGTGGTAGACCTATTTGGTTGTATTCCACACGATATAGGCCTCCAGTGGTTGGAAGATAGTATGAGGGACAGTAGGCTTTTTTCTCAAGATGTTTTTAATAACTGTTTACTGTTCATGGAAACCATACTTAACAACAACTTTATGTTCTTTCAGGGGGAATTTTTTAGACAAACCAGGGGAGTTGCCATGGGTGCCAAATGTGCACCGACTTATGCGAACATTATTTTATCTAGGTGGGAACAACTTTACGTCCTTGAAAGCCCTTTTGCACAATATTGGTGCTTATATAAACGGTTCTTGGACGTAATAGTTATCTTTTGGAAAGGAACCTTTGAAAATTTTATGGAATTTTTGGAGTACATTAAAAGTACCACTACATTTTTGGATTTTACTTACGATTACAACCCCAGTCAGCTAACATACTTGGATGTTACTCTTACTAAACTTAATACTGTTTTTTCATCAAAAATTTTTCGTAAGGCAACTTTTTCCAATTCATATTTGCATTTTAGAAGTGCTCATCCATTTTTTCAAAAGAAAAATTTAGTTAAAGGACAGTTAGTCCATATTAGTAGAATGACATCCAGTGACAATGATTTTTTGGAAGAAAGTAATAACGTTTTGGACATGTTTAGGGAAAGAGGATATCCTGAAAGTCTACTACAACAGATGTTAAATGCAGTTGTTGAACATAGATGTGACCGATTTTCCCCTATTTTAGGACAAGTTACGACCTATTGTACTCAGCCAGGTTCATCCGATAATGTTACTAACCAATTTAACGAAGCATTTGTCTTTGATTATTCTGGCGATTCAGGTGTTATTAGGGAGGCTGTTACAAGGGAATGGAATAAATTTATTGAATTTACCAACTTAGAGATTCTTAAGAATAAACAGCCACTAAAATGTATTTTTAGGAAAGATAACAACTTTAAACAACTATTTGAGTTTAATGGACCTAATAAAATAAAATGGTTCATTAAAAAGGTTTGGAACCTTTAAATGTGGATTTTGTGCACAATGTCCTTATGTTGTTAATCAAACACACATTGTCATCCCTTCAAGGGATAAAAATTTTGTTAGTGACACCTTTTCTAATTGTAACACCCAGGGTGTTGTTTACATCGCTACTTGTAATGTTTGCGGTGCATTTTATGTTGGAAAGACTGAAAGGAAGCTGAGAAATCGTATTTATGAACATACATATGAAATAACTACACAAAATAACAAAAATGCATTATACAGGCACTCTTTAAAATGCACACAAGCTACTTTTAGTTTTTTTGTCCTGGAAATTGTCCCGAAAGAAATTAGGGGTGGTATGTGGGAGGCAAAATTACAATATAAGGAATTATTGTGGCAAATAATTTTGGACTCCACTAAATTTCCAGGACTTAATGACATGCTTTCTATTTCTTCAGCGTTGAAACTTAGAACTGCTAAGCTTTGAAATTTTATAATTTTTGCAAACTTACCACAAGAGGGCACCACTGGATAACATTTAATATATTTTTTTAGTACAAACTAAAATACGTTTTAATTAAAGTATAAATGGTATTCAAAGTATATTTTATTGTATTTATTTATATATTTTAACATCAAAAATTTTTTTCTACCTTGTTATTTACTACAAATAAGTTAAATAAATACATGAACTGTGTTGGTTTATTAAGGAATGTATTTTCAAATACAATTCATTGTTTAATTAGGTCAATTAATACTGGAGAGGATTTCATTGGTTAATTAACTTATTTTGAACTGGTGGTGGTGATATATAAGGCATTACATGAATAAAGATCTGTGTTTTGACTTGTATGTATTGAGTCGAAAACGTACGCATTGTTGTGGCGTTATTTTGTGCTTGGGACTACATCAACTATATTCACTTTGCACTCGCTTTGAATAAAGGAGTACTTTTAATTTGTGCTTGGGACTATATCAACTGTATTCACTTTGCACTCGCTTTGAATAAAGGAGTACTTTTATACATCTTGGTTTTACCCTTCATTTGGATTTCCAGGGCAGGCATTTTTTTGGTTTTGGCCTCGTTTGAGCTTGCTTACCATCGCTACTTGTTTTTTCTGATTTTGAACATTGACGTTTTTCTTTTGTTATATACCCTCTTAAGGCAAGGATTTCCCAGTGGGGTTTATTTTAGTTGTTAGATGTGGGTTTACATCCTTTCTCTCTTTCCTTACTCTCTTTCCAAAAAAAAAAAAATGTATCTGCTTTTACTGTATTTGTGTTTTTTCCTACTTTATTTTGCTTTTGCGTCATCTTAAAAGTACTCAATTGTATTTATTACTGCTTGGTATAACTCATTCTAAGCCTTTTAGTTTAAGCACCTGGGCTTCAGACCAGTTTTACATTAAGAAGGTTTGTGGTCTGCACTGTAGTGGCAGAACAGGTAGCTTACATCCTTTTAAGTTGGGAACTGCTGATTGAGGGCTCAGTGTCTGTTATTCTAAAAGTGTATTAATTCTGGTTTAAGCACTTGGGCTTGAGGCCAGTTATTTTACATTAAGAGGGTTTGTGTTCTGCACTCTTGTGGGAGGAGAGGCTGGACTCTGCCCTTCTGAGCAGGGAATTTCTGGTTAAAGGTTTATAGTGCCTGCATATTCTAACTGTTTCTTACTGAAATTGGTACACCTTGTTTGCTGTAGCATAGACTAGATCCAGGCCTGCTGAATCTAGCTTAATTTGTATGCTTGTTGTTTGTTTATTTCCCTGAAACGCTAATTCCACCTAAAACGTGGCCTTTTAGCACTTCTGTGGATCCCTAGTGATATCTGCATTGCTTACTGTACTTATTTCCTTGTTTCACTTGAAAGAAAGTTACTGTTTGTCGTTTTTGCATTTAAGTTACCTGTAACACATTGCATTTAAGTTACCTGGCACTTGCCAATTAAATCAATTATATAAGTCAGCACTAAAAAATTAAAAGCACTACACCCTCACAAACTCCTCTTGAGTACCTTGTTCCCCACTGGCCCTTTTTTTCAATTATAAAGGAATTCCCAATACTATTCTAGCATGTCCAAAGGTCAGTTGTCAATCTCCTCTCTGGTCCAGCTGGTGAATCTGGGAATCTTGAGGCAATGTTACAACTGCCTCATGTACACAGACAACCCTCTCCTCCTCCCAACAAATTCCAACACATGTGAGAGATGCAACCATATAGCCAAACTGGAGGCTAAGCCCTCTCAACTCAGTACTGGCATAACCAGTCAGGAGGAGAAGGAAACCACACTCACTACAATTCCAGTCTCACATAGACCTACCACGACAACAAACCAAACACATAAACACACAAAAACATACTCGGAGGCTCTAAATAAAAATCACCCTAAGCAGCAGAGACCTCCAAAGCAGACACCCAAGCAACCGCTACCCCAAAACAAAACACGTGCAACACATAGCTCACAAAGCCAGTGTGCCGAACAGTCACAGCCCTTAAGGCTAAACAACACATCTGATACACTTGTAATAGGTGACTCTATCATCAGGCACACTGACGTCCCGCTCACCAGGCTGAACAAGGAGAAGGTCATGGTGAGCTGCCTGTCAGGCGCTAGGATCTGCCACATAACACAAGCACTCAGGTCACTCCAAGGCAAGTACAAATATGACTCAGTCATTTTCCATGCTGGTGTGAATGACCTGAGACGTACCTCCCTGGACTACATGAAAAGAGACATAGAGGAGCTCTCTGAGCATGTAGCCCAGGCCGGTATGACCCTGACCTTGAGTAGCATCTTACCCTCACCAAGAATGATGCCACAATATGAAGACAAGATGATCAATTTCAAAAATTGGCTTAAGTGTTGGTGTCATTCAAAGGGGATCCAATGCCTGTCAGCCTGGGATGACATGTTCGACAAGCCACGATGCTTCACTAGGGACGGCTTGCACCTGTCACCCCTGGGCTTTCGGATATTGGCAAAGGCTCTTGCTACCCCCATAGTACCTTTTTTAGGCAAGGCTCAAAAGACAAACCCACCTCCATAGGTATCACAAGGGATAAGAAACTAAGAGTAATGCTACTCAACGCCAGAAGTCTAAACCTCAAGATGCACGCACTCAAAACTCTCTTTAGCATGGAGAACATCGACATCTGTGCAGCAACAGAAACCTGGTTCAAGGCTCCCGAGAGCACTCCAGCACTACCAGGTTATACCTCATACCATGCTTTTCGGCCCCAAAACTTGGACCAAACCACAAAAGGAGGGGGAGTATTAATATTCGTCAAAGATACCCACACCTCCAGGTTGGTGGCACAGCACGAAGCATCAGAGACTATCCATGTGCAACTAACTGTGGGTAAAACTGCCTTCCAGTTTATAGCCTGCTACTGACCACCCTCCCAAACACAGGAATCCCACTCGGCCTTCCTGAGAATACTGGAAAATATGAAGGTCTCTCCAAACACCATTATATTGGGCGACTTCAACTACCCAAACATAGACTGGGAGCATTACTCTAGCTCCAACACCTTAGCCCAAAGGTTCCTAGAATTTATAAACTCAAATGCTATGGAACAACTTGTTACCACTCCCACAAGAGGGGAAAACATACTGGACCTGATCATCACCAACATGGGGACACTATGCTCCAGACCAGAAGTGTATCCCTCACTGGTAAGATCAGACCATAAACTAATCTCACTGGATATTCACATCCTGACCCCACCCCCTGCCCTGAAAACCACAGTGAAAAACTTCTCTAAAGCAAATTTCACACACCTCAAAACCGAGGCGAAATCCTTCAAAGCCCACGGGCCTGTGGAAAATATGGCCCAGACCGCAGAATCCTTTATAAACGCAATCTATGAACACCTTCAGGAATGCATGGATCATGCAATCCCAAATAAAACCAAGACCCAATCCTCCAAAGGCAGACATCCTGTCTACTGGACCCCAGCCATAAACAAACTATACAATAGAAGGAGGAAGCTACTACATGATAGAGCAAAATCCTAAAAAGGGAAGGCATCTCTGATCAGTATTAGCAAAAAACTACGGGCACTCATAAAATCGTCTAAGGCCAGCTTCGAGAGAAAAATTGCACAGGACACTAAGGATAATCACAAGGCTTTCTTTAGTTATGTTAGGAACCTGGGTGGGAATTCCCAGATATGCTCAGAATTAGTCCAAAATGACAAAAAATACACCGAGCCCACAGACATTGCCAACATCCTAGCTGACAGGTTCAGTGCAAACTCCCCCCCCACCAAAAGGGCAAATATCTATCCCAACAGAGTGCTGCCCCCCTGACATCTCAGATGCTCAGGTAAGAGCCGCCCTCTCCAAAGCAAAAAACACAGCATCAATGGGACCAGATGGTGTCCCGGGCTGTGTCCTACATGAACTCCAAGAAGAGCTAAACCCAAACATAAAACTACTGTTCAATCTTAGCCTTACTACAGGATATGTACCCAAAGAGTGGCATACAGCAACAGTGGTCCCTCTCCACAAAGGTGGTGCCTCAACGGATCGTGGAAACTATCGCCCCATAAGCCTGACTAGCTTGGTCTGCAAAGCTATGGAAAGGATCATCATGGACCTCATAAATAAAGATATTGGGGACCTACAGACACTGGATCCTACCCAGTTTGGCTTTGTTAAGGGCAGATCCTGCCTCTTAAACCTGGTCGATTTCTTTGAAACAGTCACCGAGGCCATTGATGAGGGGAAGGTGGTCCACACAGCCTACCTGGACCTCGCAAAAGCCTTCAATACAATACACCACTCGGGCATTATAGATAAGCTCACCAGCTTAAATATAAACCCCTATGTCACTAGATGGGTTGCAAACTGGCTCAAGGACAGAACCCACATGGTTAGAATTGCTGGAGCCATGTCAGACTCCAAACCAGTTACAAGTGGCGTCCCACAAGGCTCAGTCCTGGGACCTCTCTTGTTCGGTATATATTTCTCAGCAGTACAGGCCAACACGGAAGGACTGTGGCTGACCAAGTTCGCAGATGACTGCAAACTGGGCACCATAATCAACTCTCCAGCCGACACAAGCATCCTCCAAAAGGGCCTCATAGAAACAGACAACTGGTGCCAAAGCCATGGCCTCAAGCTAAACGCCAAAAAGTGTATAGTCATCCCCTTTGGAAAAAACAAAGTGCCCACAAATTACCACATAGGTGGTAATCCATTAAGTACAGAAGAAGTCATTAGGGACCTGGGGACCCAAGTTGATAGCAATCTCTCATTTGACAACCACATGGCCAAAGTGGTTAGAAAAACATTTTATATAGCCCACCTAATCATGAAGGGATTCACATCTAGATCAGGGAGGTCATCGTGCCTCTTTACTCATCCCTCATCAGGCCCATAATTGAGTACAATGCCCCTTTTGGGATGTACCTTACCAGACACCTGCAGCAACTGGAAAGACCCCAAAAGTACCTCACCAAGAGGATCAAAGGGCTCAAACAGATGCCATATGCTGCCTGGTTAAAGAAACTCCAGCTCTACTCAGTGGCATACCGCCTGCTCAGAGGCGATCTGTGCCTGACGTATAAAGCCATGTCCAACCCGAATTAATGGACATGCTGCACCTCAGAAAATCCAAATCCCATCGAGCTACGCAATCGAGAGAATTGAACCTCAGCACTGAAATAAATAGGACATGCTGGAGGGACAGATTCATAACCCAGAGGCTCCCTTCACTCTGGAATAAAATCCCAGTCCAGGTTAGGCAGAGTCCCACATTGACTCTCTTCAAGAGGAATCTTGATGAGTGGATGGGAGATCATAGGTTTACCCCGGCTATCACTTCTGTGTCACTGTTAGACAGAGGCACAGTATACTAACCTCAAAAAAAGGCATAGCAAAATTAATTTAAAATGGGTGGCGAAAGCCAAACACACTCTGGCTAGGCTTATAAATGCCCTAGGGCAGATAGCCTAGTATGAACCTATGAACCTATGAACCTATGAAGACTTAATGCAGCCATTTACATGTCTGTACAGAGTTTCTGCATAGATAGCTCTGTTCTTGAAGTTTGGGTGAGCTGTGAATTTTGTCAAACTGCTGCTTAATAGAATGTAGTTTGCTTTAGAATATTTCCTAACTGTTACAGGTTTAGCTGAGTTTTCCGGGTTGATTTTTATTTTAAGGGAGACAGCTTTGTAGTCCAATGTCAACAATGAGGACATGCCATGGGGGGGGGCAGCTCCCCCATGTTGAAGAGCACTAGGTCCAATATTTTATGATCTTCTGGTGTGAGTGCAAACTATCTGTTCTAAGATGTTTGCATTGATAAAGCCCAAAAAATGTTGTACCTGTGAGTTAGAAGCAATGTATATTCCCCAGTCTATAAAGGGGTAGTTAAAGTCTCCCATGAACAGGATACTTAGTTGGATGGTGACTGCCTATAGTTATTCAATGTAAGAGTTGTAGCTTCATAGGTTATAGAGGGTGACCTGTATCCAGCCAGTACATTGTAAAAAACCTTGCCTAGAGAGACTTGGACATGGACGGAGTGCAGGGAGTCATATCTGCTTTGGCTTAGTGGTAATTCATGCAGTCTATTGTGTATCCTTTTTACACAACCTGATGTTGTATTTATTGTTAAGATAGATCAAGACACCTCCACTTTTAGCCCCTGTATTGCTGTTGGTATAAATGAATGAAAGGCACTGTAGCCTTGCACTTCCGGAGTACTCTCTGCAGCTTTAAACCAAGTATCAGCAATGGCACAGATGTCTACATTCTCCAGGTCTGGAGAGTTTGTATGGTGTGGACTTTCTTCTTTAGGCTACTAGTGTTGTGCAGTAAAACCTTAAGGTCGCTTTAAGTTTTTTTTTTTTTTTGCTGTATTGGCAGTTTTGTCATTTTCACATTGCCTAAAACGTATCAGAGGGGGTTGATAAGGTTTTAGCCAAGACCTGAATGCCCAGGGGCAGGTTTAGACCATCCTTGGAAAAGGAACATGGTCAATTAACCATGTCCTTCTATGCTGATAGATTTTGAATTCCCCTCTAGTGACACCAGAAACTGAGCCAATTATTAAAATCAATAATTTTCTGTTCATATGGTGGCATTATCCTTGGTGAAGGTAGAATGCTGCTAGGTGCAAGGCACATACCTGTCTGTAACACATATTCAGAAAGAGCCATAATGTCTCTTTTCATATAGTCCACTGAGTTACGCCTCAGGTCATTCAAACCCACATGGGCTATGATAGAATAATATTTGTACCTGTGATGTAGTGACTTGAGTGCACATGTGTTATTGCAGATACTAGCTCCAGATAGGCAAGCAGATACTAGCTCCAGATAGGCAAGCAGATACTAGCTCTAGATAGGCAAGTAACCATTATCTTCCCCTTGTCCAGCCTGGTTAGAGGGGCACTTGTCTGTCATACAATAGAATGTCCTATGACAAGAGTACTGTGTAAAGTGTTTGCTTGCATTATGGGCTTTGTTTTTTGGCAAGCATTGGCTGCTTTAATACCAACTTGTGCATAGAAAGGGAAAATAAATCACATTGACTAAAAAAGACACTCAAAGAATGCCAGTGTGGAAAAATATCTATACCGTTAATGCTTAGAATGGAATCTATAGCTCTAAGATAGACATAGCATGTGTCAAACAATATGTTTGTGTGTGTTTGTATGTATATGTGTATGTGTGTGTCTGTGTGTGTCAAAAACTTTAAAAGACCAGCCTACGGAATGTTATAAAACGAATGGCTCGCTGTGAAAGATATTTTAGAAATGTTGTTCGTTTAGCATGAAAAAAACGTTACTTACATATACGGTTTAGACATTAACAAGAGAAAATAAAAGTAAAAAGAGATATGCAGAAAAAATAGTTAAATCCAGAGAAGGAAAACGACACGTTATAATTTATAGTTTGTTAGTCTGCCTTATGTGAAATCTTTGGAAGATGCTTTGCTTAAAGAAAATGTAACAATTGCTGTGACGTCAGGCTATAGTGATGTGTCATGAAAAAATCCAGAAGCCAGCAAGAAATTAAACTATTAGCTTAGAGTATGTGGAGGTTGTGTTCAGTTAATATAGTATTTTTTTCAAGTTTAATGGCTAGGTTGATGAATCAACAGATGTTATTGGAGAAGGTTTGAATTTTGCTTGTGGTACAATATTAATTGTGTTAAAATGCAAAGGGCATATTGCATGCAAATAAAAAAATGTTTATCAACAGTGTCTGATACACTTGAAGTGGCAAGTTACTGAGCAATAGCTACTTATTGTTCTACTCGCCTTCTCAACATCAATGCCTGTGTAGAATTTTAAAGGAAAGGAAGGGTTTACTATGCACTGAAGGCATTTACAATGTAAGACAGTGACTCATATTGGATGCAGATAATCAAAATAGGAGAAGTTCCCTCCAAGAATAGACCAGTCACCAGTGGATTCCCCCAGGGTTCTGTGCTGAGACCTCTCCTGTTTGGCATCTACCTTTCTAAAGTAAAAGCCGGTACCAAAGGGCGCTGGCTGACTAAGTTTGCAGATGACTATAAGCTAGGAGCAGTCATTGAATTCTCAAGTGACACACTCATCCTGGAGAAATGTTTGCCCTAAATAAATAACTTGTACCAAAATCATGGACTAAAACTAGTACCAAAAGAAGCATTATTATATTCTTTGGGAAGTCAACCACCCCAGAGAAGTACCACATTGATAGTACGTACATAAAAGTTGAACAAGTTGTTCAGGATTTGGAAACATATGTGGTCAGTGACCTAAGTTTTGACTAATATGTGTCCATTGTTTTAAGAAAGTCCTTCTATATTACGCAGTTTATAAACAAGGGGATTGTGTCTAGATCTTGGGATGTCATTGCCTCCATTTTGTCAGCCCTCATTAGGCCAGTCACTGAATATAATGGTCCCTTTGGCATATATCTGTCCAGACACATGCAACAACTGGAACGCTGACAGAGAAACCTTACTAAAAGCATACAAGAGCTAAACAACATGCTTTGCATGGACTGACTCAAAGCTCAGTCACTATGCTCGGTATTCTGCAGACTGCTGAGAGGTGAACTGAGTCTGGACTACAAAGAATCCTCTGACCCAATAGTGATGGATTTACTGCACATCAGCAAGTCAAATAGCATCAGAAATTCTTGATCGTGAGATCTAAACCTTTTTTGAAACATCAATAGAACAGTTTTTAGGGACAAGTATATCTCACAAAGGATACAGCTGCTCTGAAACAGACTCCCCATCTACATAAAAACGTTCATCTCTGTCTCTATTCAAGCACAACTTAGATCTATGGATGGTAAACAGAAAATGCTATCCAGGACTGGTCCTCTGGACTACTAATGGACAGGAAAGCGCTTAAATGCTTTATCCCGTGCATGGGTTCCCTCAAATTATCTATGATATGATTCCAGTTATTCTCATTAGGGTTAATATATAATCATCAGCCATGGCATGGATAAAGTCAATCTATACCCAAATGGGATAGGTTATTTTGAGCACAAAAAGGAAACTGACTAGGCTTAAGGTGACCCTCAGGGGCAGCCAGCCTAGTATTTATGTATCAACATATAAGACTAGCGTTATTTACTGATTATTAGGAGTACCAGTCGACAAAGGTTTGCATTTAGGTAACTTCATTGATGTACCAATAGCATGTTATTTTAGAGGCATAACAAATAAGGCATTCAGTAGGAAGCAAATGCTATGCTGTTAGATGGTTTTTGTAGATCCTTTGCATATGTTCTGTAAAAGAATCATCTTTATGTAGGCTAGTGTTATCTGCATAAAATGTGAGTAGTAATTGATTAATAAATCTAGTATTGTCATTTATAAATAATGAAAATAAAATGGGTCCAAATACAGACCCTGAGAGGGAGGGGCAGCATAGATGTCAAATAACCATTCTTTTTTCCTCTATACTACCTGACTGACTTTGAAAGTCCCATTTGTTATTAACTGCTAAACTAACATAGTCTACTTGAGCTAAATCCTTGGGTTTTCATTTTCTTTAAGTATTAATTGAGAGTCTGTGCTTTCAAAGCTATACTCTGATCCATAAATGTAAACCCTGTAAGCCATGCTTTCTTTATTGCAAGGAACAATGGGTCAGTAACCATACAGATTGCATTAAGAGTGTTATGGGCAACTCTAAAACCTTGATGTCCATATCTATGTACACTGTCTTCACTAACATGCATTGTTGATTATAAAAGATCCTCTTAAATACCATTCTGATTGGATAGAGAAGTGATGCTTGTGTTAAACTCAGGAAACCCACACAGCCTTCCTGAAGACACTGGAGAGTATGAATGTCTCTCCAAACACCATCATATTGGGTGACTTCAACTACCCAAACATAGACTGGGAAAATTACTCAAGCCCCAACACCCTAGCCCAAAGGTTCCTTGAGTTCATAAACTCAAATGCTATGGAACAACTAGTCACCATTCCCACAAGAGGAGAAAATATACTAGGCCTGATCATCACAAACATGGGGACAAAATGCTCCACACTGGAAGTATATCCCTCATTGGTGAGATCAGACCATAAATTAATCTCACTGGAGATCCACATCCCGCCCCCACCACCAGCGAAAAAGACCACAGTGAAGAACTTCTCAAAAGCAAACTTCACACTTCTTAAGACTGGAGTGGTATCCTTCAAGGCCCCCGAGCCAGTGGAAACCACAACCCACGCTGCTGAAACCCTTACAAATGCCTTCTACGAGCACCTCCAGGAATGTATGGATCAAGCAATCCCTAATAAAATCAAGACCCTTTCCACCAAAGGCAGGCGCCCGGTCTGGTGGACTCCAGCCATAAACAAACTCTACAACAAGAGGAGAAAGCTACTACATGACAGAGCAAAATCCCTAAATGGGAAGGCATCTCTGATCAATACTAGCAAAAAACTATCACTCATAAAATCATCCAAGGCCAACTTTGAGAGAAAAAATCGCTAATGACACAAAAGACAATCATAAAGCCTTATTTAGCTATGTTAGAAACCTGGGTGGAAACTCCCAGATATGCTCAGAATTAGTCCAAAATGATAAAAAATCACTGAACCCACAGACATTGCCAACATACTGGCAGACAGGTTCAGTGCAAATTTCTCCCCTCCCTCCCCCCCAAAAGGAGAAATATCTATCCCACCAGAGTCTAGCCTCCCAAACATCTCAGATGCCCAGGTGAGAGCTGCTCTCTCTAAAGCAAAAAACACAGCATCAATGGGACCAGACGGTGTCCCCGGCTGTGTGCTACATGAACTCAATGAGGAACTAAACCCATACATAAGGCTGCTGTTTAATCTTAGCCTTACTACAGGATACGTACCCAAAGAATGGCATACGGCAACTGTGGTCCCACTCCACAAAGGCGGTGCTTCTACGGACCCTGGAAATTACCGCCCCATAAGCTTGATGAGCCTTGTCTGCAAAGCTGTGGAGAGGATCATAATGGAACTCATAAATAAAGACAGTGGGGAACTACAGACACTGGATCCTACCCAATTTGGCTTTGTCAAGGGCAGATCCTGCCTCTTGAACTTGGTCGACTTTTTCGAAACAGTCACTAAGGCCATTGATGAGGGTAAGGCAGTTCACACAGCCCACCTTGACCTAGCAAAAGCGTTCGACACAATACCCCACTCGGGCATCATAGAAAAGCTCACCAGCTTAGATGTAAACCCATATGTCACAAGATGGGTTGCAAACTGGCTCAAGGACAGAACACACAGGGTTAGAGTTGCTGGTGCCACGTCAGACTCTAAGCCGGTCACGAGCGGTGTCCCACAGGGCTCAGTCCTGGGCCCCCTCTTGTTCGGCATTTATTTTTCTGAAGTGCAGGCAAACATAGGGGATTGTGGCTGACAAAATTTGCAGATGACTGCAAACTGGGCACCATAATTGACACTCCATCAGACACAGACATCCTCCAGAAAGGTCTCATAGAAATGGATAACTGGTGCCAGAGTCATGGCCTTAAGCTAAATGCCAAAAAATGTATAGTCATACCCTTTGGGAAAAACAAGGTAACCCCTAATTACCACATAGGTGGTAATCCATTAAACACGGAAGACGTTATCAGGGACCTGGGGACCCAAGTTGACAGTAACCTCTCTTTTGACACTCACATTGACAAAGTGGTTAGGAAGACCTTCTACATTGCCCACCTGATCATGAAGGGATTCACATCCAGATCAGGAGAGGTCATTGTACCCCTGTACTCTTCACTTATCAGACCAATGATTGAGTACAACGCCCCATTCGAATGTACCTTACCCGACACCTGCAGCAGTTGGAAAGACCCCAAAAGTTCCTCACCAAAAGGATAAAGGGGCTCAAACATATGTCATACGATGCCCGACTGAAGAAACTCCAGCTCTATTCAGTCGCATACCGCCTGCTCAGAGGTGATCTGTGCCTGACATACAAGGCCATGTCCAACCCGAATTAATGGACATGCTCCACCTCAAAAATCCAAATCCACCAGAGCCACGAGAGCAAGAGACTTAAACCTCAACACGGATATAAATAGGACATGCTGGAGGGACAGATTCATCACCCAGAGACTCCCTACACTATGGAACAGAATCCCAGTCCATGTGAGGCAGAGCCCCTCACTGACTCTGTTCAAGAGAAATCTTGACGAGTGGATGGGAGATCGTAGGTTTACCCCGGGAATCATCTCTGTGTCACTGCTGGACAGAGGCACAGCAAACTAATGGGTATAGTATTCTCATCCTAAGGGGTGGTGAAAGCCACACACACTCTGGCTAGGCTTATAAATGCCCTAGGGCAGATAGCCTAGTATGAACCTATGAACCTATGAATTAAGAATGATTATTTTTGGTAGAACCGATGCTTAAGGCCATGAGCTGCTTCCTATGGTACACAGTTTGATTCCCTCTACCTTCATCAGCCTACTGTACAACCTTGTGTAAGTCATTTAATCAGACAGTACTTTGGAACAATTAGGAAACTGGGCTAGGCTCCTCGGTGGTCTCCAGGACTGCATGTCTAGTGACTAAACGTGAACCTATGTATAGGGATAATCAGAGATAATTAGGAACATTTACAATTTTGGAAGGGTTATGGTTATGCTACTGGTCAAGGAGAAACTGAAAATTCATCAAGGAGTTTCTCTAATAGGTGAGTTGCTATATGAAGAAAGAATAGATTGGCTTATCTTTCTTTAATTTTTCAGACGTTTTCTGACAATTTTACAGGAGACTGTCTAGAAATAGTAAGAGAGTGATGATGAGGATGAAAACTGAGTGAATTTATGGAAAGAGGAGGAAGAAGGATGAGAATGCTCTGCGGAGGCAGTCACTGTGTTTTTGATATTTAATCAGCTAGTTGAGATTTATTTATTTATTTATTTGACATTTGTTGATCAGGAACGTCTGACTGAGCAAGAGCCCTTTTTCAGTGGAGGCCCTAGGAGAAAAGCTCTACATCACCACATATTTTTACAATATAGTACATGAAAATACAGTACATAACATATGTAAAACATTTCTTAGTTAAACATTATTAGAGGGTATTATTGAGTACAACAGAGTAATAGTTAAAACAGTTGGTAACAAGAAATAGGCTATTTAAAGTATACAGATATTACCAAGTATAAGTCTGAATAATTCTAAGCTACTATGCTAAGATACAGTAACATATGCAGTAAATAAATGGGTGGAAACAGTGAGACTGGTGGTAACAGCGAGATAGAGAGTTGGAAACACAAGTTAGATGGAAGTAAGTACTTAGCAATTAATTTTAATAGGAGGAAGTGTGATTCCTTCTTTGGAACATTGTATTTGAATCACCCAGAGCTACTTTTAACTCTCACTGTGGACACTGTACATAGGATAGTGAGTTATAAGCATCAGGTCTTATTTGTTTTCAATAACAACTGAGAAACCATTGCAAAACTGTAAGTCATTTTACTGCTTCCTGGCTAGTCACTATCATTCATTCCTGGTTTATACAAGTAAATTATCCTCACCAGAAATCAGTGTGTAACAAATGACTAAGGGATCAGAAATACAGTCTTGCGACAGTTTTTTAAAGGGCTTCTGTTGTTGCACTGGAGAATAAATTATGTTGGTATTTGGCCTTTTAACTTCTAGCAGTCTTTGATTTATGCAATCTACCAGATCAGTCAGTGGGGAAATTTTTCACTCTCAGCATATAACAATTAAAGCTCATCATAACTAAAGAACAATGCTAAGAAATGAGATTATGCATACGACAAGCTGATAAAAGTAGCACTTATTTATTTACTTGCATTTTGTTGACCAGGTTAGTCCCACTAGGCCAATCGTTTTCTTTAAGGGATGCAAAACAAGTGGTCTCTGCAGTGACTCAAATGATCACAGATTTAATACATTTTAGTGCTTTTGTCCTTTACACTATTAGGTTCATAGGGTCATAGGTCAGCCTAGCCAACAAGGTTCCCTGGCTTACGCCACCCAAGAAAGTTATTTTCCTGTTCCACCGTCGAGCAGGGACACAAAAGTGATCCACGGGGTGTATTTCCTATTTCCCATCCACTCATCAAGATTTTTCTTGAAGAGTGCTAATGAAGAACTTTGCTTGACCTAGATGGGTAGCCTGTTCCACAGTATGGGAAGTCTCTGGGACAGAAATCTATCCTTCCAGCATGTCCTGTTTATTGTGGTGACAAGGTTTAGGTCCCTAGAGCATGTAGCTCAGAGGGATTGGGATTTCTTTAGGTGTAACATGTCCAACAGCTCTTGGTTTAACATAGCTTTATATGTTAGGCAGAGATCACCTCTGAGAAGGCAATATGCTACAGAGTAAAGCTGGAGTTTTTTGAGGCGGTCAATGTAGGGCATTTGTTTGAGGCCAGTAATCCTCTTTGTGAGGTACTTCTGTGGCATTTCCAGCTGCTTCAGATGTCTTGTGAGGTATATTCCAAAAGGGGCATTGTACTCTATAATGGGTCTAATGAGTGTCGAGTAGAGGGGAACAATGACCTCTTTTTTCCTGGATGAGAACCCTTTTATGATGAGGTGTGCCACGTAGAAGGACTTCCTGACTACTGTGGCGATGTGACTATCAAAGGAAAGACTACTGTCCACCTGGGTTGCAAGGTCTCTTATCATGCATTTGGTGTTAAGTAGATTGCTGCCTATGTGGTAGTTCATGGGTACAGAGTTTTTACCAAAGGGGATGACACTGAACATTTTGGCATTGAGCTTGAGGCCATGGCTCTGACACCAGGCATCTGTCTCAGTGAGGCCCTTCTGTAGGATGTCCACATCATTTGGGGACTTGACTATGGTTCCTAGTTTGCAGTCACCTGACAACTTCATTACCCAGAGGTCCTCTGTGCTAGCCTGTACTTCAGAGAAGTAGATACCAAACAGGAGAGGTCCCAGGACGGAACCCTGTGGTACTCCACTTGTCACTGCTTTGAGGTCAGATTTGGAGTCTTAAACTTTTACAGTATGGGTTCTGTCAGTGAGCCAGTTGGCAACCCATATTGTGACATAGGGATTTATACCTAGTTTAGTGAGTTTAGCTATAATTCCAGAATGAGGGATGGTGTCGAAAGCCTTGGCGAGGTCAAGATAGGCTGTGTGAACCACCTTGCCCTCATCTATGGCTTTGTTGACTGCCTCAAAGAAGTTGATCAGATTCAGGAGGCATGATCTGCCTTTCACAAACACAAACTGGGTGGGATCCAGAATTTGGAGGTTACCAATGTCTTTGTTTATGAGTTCCATGATGATACGTTCCATGGCCTTGCAGACCAGGCTCATCAGGCTAATAGGCCGATAGTTCCCAGGATCAGTGGTGGCCCCCCTTTGTGGAGTGGGATAACTGTTGCTGCGTGCCATTCAGTGAGCATAAAGCCTGATGTGAGGCTATTATTGAACATGGTGCTTAAGTGGGGAGCCAGTTTGTTCTGAAGTTCGTATAAAACGCAGCCTGGGATGTTGTCCGGTCCCATGGATGCTGTGTTTTTGGCTTTAGAGAGTGCAGCTTTTACCTACGTAGTTGTGATTACAGGGACTCTGCATTCTTCCTGTATAGATATGGGCTCTTTAGGGAGTGATGGGGGGGTAAAGTTAGCACTGAACCTATCTGCCAGGATGTTGGTAATATCAATTGGTTCTGTAATTTTCGTGCCTTTGTTCTGTAACTCAGAGCAGATCTAGGTGTTGCCATAGAGATTCTTGACATAGCTATAGAATGCTTTGTGGTTGTCCTTGGAATTAATGGCAATTTTGTTTTCGTAGCTAGCTTTGGACGATTTTATAAGGGATCTCAGCTTCTTACTGAGACTGACCAGGGAGCTTCTCCACTCAAGGGATTTTACTCTCTTTTGCAACAGTTTCTTCCTTCTATTGTACAGTTTTTTTATGGTAGGGGACCACCAGATTGGCTTCCTTTTTTTGGAGGATAGCGTCTTGGTTCTGTTTGGGATAGCACAATCCATGCACTCATGTAAGTGCTTATAGAGTGTATTTGTGTAGGATTCAGCAGTTGTAACTGTATTGTCCATCTGCATGGGTGTCATGAAGTTCACCACTTCTGTCTTAAGAAGCATGAAGTTGACTTTGGAGACATTTTTTACTGTGGTTTCCTTAATGAAGGGTGGGAGCGGGATGTGACTATCAAGGGTGATTAGCTTATGGTCAGATGGGACCAACGAGGAGTTGACTTCAGGTGTGGAACACCGGTTACTCATGTTGGTAATGACTAGGTCTAGGATATTGTTGCCCCTGGTGGGGGTGTGGATAAGTTGATCTAGGGCATTGGAGTTTATGAATTCCAGAAAGCGTTGAGCTAAGGAGTAGGTATACAAGTAGTTTTCCCAGTTAATGGTGGGGTAGTTGAAGTCACCCATTATTAGGGTGCCCAATGATGACAGGTGCAGGCCATCTGTGGCAAAGCATCGTGGTTTGTCGACCATGTCATCCCAAGCAGACAGATACTGGATCCCCTTAGAATGACACCAGAAGCTTAGCCAATTGTTGAAGTCAATCATTTTGACCTTGTACTGCAGTATCGTTCTGGGCAATGGCAGAATGCTACTCAGGGCTAGGGTCATACCTGCCTGGGCTACAAGATCAGAGAACTCTTCCATGTCTCTTTTCATGTAGTCCAGGGAGGTATGTCTCAGGTCATTCACACCAAAATGGGCAATGACAGAGTCATATTTGTACTTGTTGTGGAGTGACCTGAGTGCGTGGGTTATGCGATGGATCCTGGCACCTGACAGGCAGCTGACAGTATCCTTCTCCTTGTTTAGCCTGGTAAGTGGGACATCAGTGTGCCTGACGACAATAGAGTCACCTATGCCTAGTGTGTTGGGTACGTTGTTTTGCCTTATTGGCTGTGGTTGAGTGGCACCCTGAGTCTGTGGGCTATGTGTCATTTGGGTTGTGTTGGGGGATGGAGGTTCCTTGTGTTTCTGCTTTGGAGGTCTCTGTTGCTTAGACAGATTATTATTGAGAGCCTCCGCAAATGTTTTTGTGTTACTATGTGTGGATTTTGGTGGCATAGAGTTAGTGAGACTATGTGATGAGTGTGGTGTGGTGCAAATGTTTACCTTCTCCTCATGACTGTCAAGTTCAGTCTTGGATGGAGAGAGCTTTTCCTCCAGTTTGGCTAGATAAGTGCATCTCTCACAGGTTGTAGTGTTGGGTGGTAGGAGGAGAAGGTTGTCTGTGTACATGAGGCAATTTCTACATTGCCTCAAGATGCCCAGATTCATCAGATAGACAGGAGAGAACACTGGGAGCTGACCCTTGGACATGTCAAGCAGAGTGCCTCTTTGGACCTCTTCAAGAGGAACCTTGACGATTGGATGGGAGAAAGGAAATTCACCCCAGGGATCACGTCAGTCGCCCTGCTAGACAGGGGTCCAGAAAAGTAAATAATGTGGGAAGAAATATCCAGGGAATTGTTATGGCTAGGCTTGTACAGGCCCTAGGGCTGATAGCCTAGTACCAACCTATGAACCTATGCCTGAATAAAAAGCTGTTTTCCTCTAGATAAGTGAGGAAAGTGAGTACAAGAGCTGTTTTTCTCTAAGCCAGTGAGAAAAGTAAGTACAAAAAATGTTTTCGTCTAGGTAATGAGGAAGATTGAGTGCTATAGGTATTAGTAGCTAATGTAGTGCTTACAAGTTTTACAGAAAAGTAACAAAAACAGTAGTAAAAACAATTAACATGCAGTGCAAGCTAGCACACTTGAGTATGTAGCAATATTAGACCAAACACAGTTTAAAAAAATGCAATAAAATTAAAAAGGACTAAAAGCAAGTGGAGAAAGAGTTTATTAGGTAGAATATGGTAAAGAGATGGGACTAGGGGAGTGTCCCAGATCAAATCTACAGTGGGGTGGGCAACTGCAAAAGCCACCAAATTTAAACTACAAACCAACAATAGGGAGGGTGGGACAAAACAGTTTCAACAGAGATCTAAGCAACAACTAACAGTACAAACTTTAAAACCAAAAAAAATATACTCAGCTCTGTATATTTGCAGATCAGTCTCTCAGAACAGTGATACAACAGTTTCAGCAGAGATCTAAGCAGCAATTAACAAACTCTCTAATCAAAAAAAAATACACTCAGCTCTGTATATTTGCAGATAGTCTGTAAGGCAGTCTCTCAAAACACAGGTTCCAGCAATTTAAATGCAGGCTGTAACAGGTCAAATTAAGTGATCCTTGAGTTAGATAACACACAAGCTGTAAAAAACAGTTATACCAATTGAAGACACGGTAGAAAATGGGGGTGGGGGGCAGTTTCAACAGAGATCTAATCAACAACTAACAGTACAAACTTTAAAAACAAAAAAATATACTCAGCTCTGCATATTTGCAGATCAATCTCTCAGAACAGTGAGACAACAGTTTCAACAGAGATCTAAGCAACAATTAACAAACTCTATATTCAAAAAAAATATACTCAGCTCTTTATATTTGCAGATAGTCTGTAAGGCAGTCTCTCAGAACACAGGTTCCAGCAATTTTTAAAGAAGGACTTCATCAGAATTTAACTCAACATAAAACAGTATTGATTTTTAAACAAAATTAAAACATTTGTGATCTGATCATGTAACAAGTACAACAATGAATCTCTCTTTTTCAGTATCATACAAGTACTGTGATGTTTTTTGTCTCATGTATAGAAGCTCACTAGACCCTGTGCTATTAAAGCTGCTACATATTCGCAAGTCCAAAGGTATCAGAAATACCTGCTCAAGTGACTTCATTCTCTTTTGCAAACTTAACAGAATACATTTCCAGAATACATATGTATCACAGAGAATGCCTCTTCTGTGAAACCATCTTCCATTCCACATAAACCAAAAGCACTTCTTTTATGTTATTCAAATGTAATTTGGACGAATGGATAAGTAACCACAAATTCAACCCTGGTCTAGCACAGCTGTCCCTAATGGATAGGAGAGACATGTAAATACCCCAGTGCATCCCTGTTCAGCTTATTTACGTTATTTGTATTGCAAAACATGAGGGTTAACTACCACGGGAATGTAAGGCTAGGCTTCTTAAGATCTTCACAGGTCAACAGCCTAGCAAGTACTTACGAACCTATGAAGCTATAAAAATAAACATGCAACTGAGACAATAAAATGTAGATAATAAAACCACATATTGAGAAGTAAAAACAACAATATCTGAGAACCTTTTTATGCAATACTTTTTCCACAGAAATGTATCCATTCAACCCAGTTAGGTGACTATCATTTAGTTTAATTTGTCAGTACATTTCCCTGTATGTCAGATTATTCTTCCAGCAACCTCCCCTGGGTTTTCTATTAACTTTTTCCCAAAATAAATAAATAAATGAAAATCCAGTAAAATTTACAAAATGCCTTATTTTACTGAATTCATTCAACAAAGTGGGCATTATATGTATCAGTTTCTGTGTAACTTGTAACACCTTCTATACAGGAAAAACAGAAAGGGCGCATAAGAAAACACTTATGAACATTATCATAATACTATTAATGAAGATACTGTTTTATATAATCACAATATTGTTTGTGTATATTTGTGGGGTAACTTCATAGTAAACTTGGTGACAAGGGGTAAAATTCCATAAGGTTTTCAGAGTACGGTGGATTAGGCTGAGTTCCCCACAAAAATTGTAGCTAACCAAGTAACATGCAAATATGTCTGTGGAGAATATCTCAACACATAGCAGACATAGCCAGCAATGTCAGCACAACCACAATCAGTCATGTCAAAGCTGTATTCCAAAGAAAAAGTGCTCATTGCTCATAAAGTTAGATTTATTTGTGCATTACCAATGCATATCTACAGAAAGTATACAAGCCCAATGAAAATTCCACTAATAAGTGGAATGCACTAAATGAAAACAGATGTGAATCAACCATTATCTCCAAAAAGTGACAAATATTCACATAAATAATTATAGACATTGCTATAAGAAGTAGATGGACATATATAATATACCCAGCATGATTTTCGGAATCCATTGAAATCCACACAATTTCTAAGAAAATTTGAATTAAGTAAGGTGAAGGGCAATTGTGGTCACATTACCATGGCTAACAGTACCTTACAATGGTTGTGGAACATGTATGGGGAACACAAGTAATGCACACACCCAAAGAAATTGGGTGATCGAAAAGCAGATGTTGGGGGAGGGTGGTGAAAAGGAGCACACAAGAGGTATGATGGACTTGGAATGCCATATGGAGTGACAGATGGGCATGGGTGATTCTTTTTTGGTAGGAATAGGCCCCATGGTTTTGTTTTTTGAAGAATAGAAGGAATGGAAAAAAACACGGAATGAGAAGGAGGGCAAAAGAGCAGGTATAACCATATAACAAACCTCACAAGACATGACAGACAAAAGTTGGAAATGCACATCAAGGAAAAGTAAGGTACACAAACAGCACACATACAGACTATACAACACACGTGAAGGAAAAACGGAAAACAGGGTAGGGATGCATACCAGTGATGGTGCAACACAAAACTACAAATGAACCAATGCACAAAGTAGTGCTGAGATGGTGCAAACTGAGTTACAGTCATACCAAAATGAGGTAGGTGTGTGCAGGAAAACAATAAATGGGGAGTTTTGTCATTACAGTACATAACAGATATTCAAGACGATCATCCATTAGACTATCAGCAGTGTAAGCCAAGCAACAGCAAGGATGAACAAATGTAGGTAAGGAAATGTTATAGCAGACAGGTGGAAGGCAGACTAGAACCTTTAAATGAAAGGCAAACAACCAAGTTTAGTGCCAAGCAGCAGTACTGCAGAAAAAGATTAATGTCACCGTGCAATAAACAAATAACTATACCCATCACAAACACAGGATAAATGGGATCCATAAGTCAAAGACACATTCCATACCAGAGGCAACACAGATGGGTGTTAAGGTACATAAATAAGTCAAAGACACATTCCATACCAGAGGCAACACAGGTGGGTGTTAAGGTACATAAATAAGTCAAAGACACATTCCATACCAGAGGCAACACAGATGGGTGTTAAGGTACATAAATAAGTCAAAGACACATTCCATACCAGAGGCAACACAGATGGGTGTTAAGGTACATAAATAAGTCAAAGACACATTCCATACCAGAGGCAACACAGATGGGTGTTAAGGTACATAAATAAGTCAAAGACACATTCCATACCAGAGGCAACACAGGTGGGTGTTAAGGCACATAAAATAGATGTGTGACATGCAGTAACATTCAAAAGTGTAGCTGGTTCTACCTGGGTCAGTACTATGAACCAGGGTCCTACCCCCGAAGGTCTTCAAACAAAGGGGAAAAAAATAACACCTTCACTTTAATATGCCCGATTGTTATATTGTAAGTGACCAGCTTATTAAGGTTAGATCTATACCCCCACAAACTCTTCCACTGAAGAGCAAAATAAAAAACAAAAAAAAAACTGCTTGGTGCAAATATAGCTACAGCTTACACCCTGCCTACATGGAGTGCCACAGAGTTCATGTTTCAGTTAAAAAAATTAATCTTCTTCTTTTTAAACTTTAGAAAACTGCTTGTTACAAATGTAGCAAACACTTGCTACAGTTTACAACCTCCCCATTCAGAGTGCTACACTGCTCATGTGTTAGTTAAAAAAAAAAAAAACATTTTTTTGTTTCTTTTACTTTTAAACTGTAGCAAACTGCTTGCTGGAGTCTAGACCAAACATGGAACACTACAATGCCTTAAAAAAGATCAGGATTGGCTAATCACACCCCCCAACCCACCCCTTTGCACCTGTGGCAGTTACCCTTCTCACCCCTCCCTAGCTATGTGACTAATGGCATGTAATAGCCAAACACAAAGAAGGCTCATCACGCATTACCGCACCAATGACATGAAATATGAAGTACATGGTAGTAAATGTATGATGTCTATAAGCTAAGGAATGCAAGCCTGTACTTAGGCAGGAAGCATACTAATGCCTGGGTAATGCGCAGCACACACAGGTGCAGCATAAACACTGATGTAATCTACTCAACTGCCACCACCTTGTCTGCTTATGCCTTGCATGTGTATAGTACCTAACATGGTGGCACGAGGTCATATTGTAACAGTACACCTAAATTACAATAATGACACATTACAGGAAGGTAAATGCAGAAATATACATATTCCATGTATATGTGAAACATATATGCCAAAGCTATAAGTGGGATGGGAGATGTCAACATAGGCCTACATCAGTAAGGAAATGCCAGCAAGAGAAAGCAGGCAGAAAATAAAGCACGATGACCATAACTAAGGAAACACTAGATGGACTGCAAGTACTTGAAAGGTACAATGAAGCAAATGACTAATGTCTGACACATGTGCCTTTTGCATTGTCGATGGCTATAAACATATATGTGTACAAATGATACAAACAACACAGTAATGTGCAACAGCAAATGTCATCGGTACAAAACAAATGTAGGTTTGAATATCACATATCCATATATACCTTCATGTAAACCAAATATAACAGGTGGCGCAATCATTGTCAGTGAAATAAATATCACATCACATCTGTAACACTGATAAAAGGACAGACTTGTGCATACAAGTGGAACACAAAATTATAGAATAAGTTCCTGAAAACAGGTACACAGTACAAGGATGGTTGTGTTGATCATATTAGGGCCATACACATGTGCATTCATGTAAATCAGTGCATGTGTACTATAAATGCATATACATGGACATGCATGTAAACCTGTGTCTTAATATAACCTACATTCAAAAAGACTGGTTAGTGCCGTAAGCAAAATATGGACAAAAAGGGGAGTTATGAATGATGTTATATAAAGCATCATTTCTGTGTATTCAATAACAGACCAGTGGATGTCAATGCAGGTGTGTTAAACTATGTATTACATGGCACAAAAATTGCCAGTACATGACACACGCATGGTCAGTTTGCCAATGAGAAAGCATGACTCAACAATGGTACATAACATAAAAACAAGGATGACATGATGTTGAACAGACATATGACAGCAAAGATCAACACACAAGTGGATGCAAAACATGCACATGGATAATATGTGCAAATACACACACTTGGCTGCCCTCACTGTGTAATGTAGAAGAATGGAAATAATGCAGTATGTGAGCTGTTGTCATCCCTCCTATGTATTTACAAGAACACCACAAGCAGGGCAATAGTGTGCCACTCACATTATGCTAACCACAACAGCTGTATCTGTCACATACGGGTCTATATTATAACATCAAAGTTCTCTTACATCGAATTTTATAATATCAAACCTGTAATGTTGAATGCTGAAAACAGCGAAGGTGCAGGACATCGAATTCTTTCCCAGGGAAAGAATTTGGTGGGCCATTGCTGTGGCTTCGCTGTTTTCAGCATTTGATATGTTGGAGCGTTACGGGTCAGGTTCAGGTAAGTGTGCAATTGTGTGTAGGTTAGGGTTAGGGGGCGGGTTAGGTGAGTTAGGGTTAGGGAGCAGGTCAGGTAAGTGTGTGGTTGTGTGGACGTTATTGTTAGGGTGCAGGTTCAGGTAAGTGTGCGATTGTGGATAGGTTAGGGTTAGGGGGTGGGTTAGGTGAGTTAGGGTTAGGGCACGGATGAGGTGAGTGTGCGATAGTGACGGACCTTAGGGTTAGGGTTGGGTTAAGGTAAGTGGATAGCTAGTACTGTATGTAAAGTTTAGTTTAGGAGTAGGGTTTTAAGTGTATGTGTGTGGATGGCTGTTTTTTTGTGTGTGTTTGTGCTGTGTGTATGTTTCTTGGAATAGCAAATTTTTTCCCTGGGAAAAAATTCGGTATTCTGACTGTTCGATGTTTTCACACTTCTGTGTTTAGGGTTTGATATAATAACATTCGATGTTAGAAAACTTCGATGTTATGATATAGACCCATCACATACAGGGCCAGAGTGTATTAGGGATAACAATATTATGCTGCACTGCATGTATAGGCATCCACACACATACATATTGAAGGAGTAGCACCCCTATCCATATGGAGCAATGTATGAAGCAATGACAGTATGATCGTGTAAATTTTAACAGTTAACACATGTCACTTGGTTATCTGTGTCATAATACAGCAGCAAGATTCGGCCACATATGACCAGATAGGTGCTGTGTAATACATGACAACAATATGGGATGTCTGCACAGTTTTGCCTTCACTATAAATATTGGAATCTGGAAAGCATCATGTTGGCAGCATTACAAATTTGTATCACACAGACAATACCTACAGTCCTGAGGGACCACCCTGATGTTGTCAACTATTGCCAAAGATCTTTTGAGACAAAGTTCAGGTCTCTAGACCTTGTATTTCTGGCACTATTTGACTTATGAATATGCAGGAAAATCATAAGTGCAGGGCTAGTGGATACTTCATAAGCCAGGCATGGATCAGCCCATAGCAATATATTGGAGACTGGTAGAGTGAAATCGGTTTAAGGCACTCTGCATAAGGCAGGTTTGTTACACCTTGTATTCCTTTTGTAAGGAACCTCTGAGGTTGCTCTAGTTGCTGAATATGCCTTTTCAGGTACATACCGAAGGGAGCATCATACTCTATGACTAGTCTGATAAGGGCAGAGTGTAGTTGGATAATGACCACTTTGGTCCTAGATGCTATGCCTTACTTTTAAGTTGCTCAACATAAAGATTTCCTCACCACTGTGGTCACCAAGCAACCCAATATTTTGGCCATAGGAGACTCCATTGTGAGATACACTGATGTCCCTCTCACAAGGCTGGATAAAGAGAAGGTTACAGTTAGTTACCTGTCAGGGGCCAGGATTAGCCAAATCACACAAGCACTTAGGTCACTAAACCTCAAATACCAGTATGACTCGATCATAGTCCATGACTTGACCTGAGATATCCTCTCATGGACTGTATGAAGAGAGACATGACTGAGCTCTCAGAACATGTGTTACAGGCAGGTATGAGTCTAGCATTATTCTGCATTCTACCATCTCCAAAGATGATGCCACAATACCAACAGACAATGATTAACTTTAATTATTGGCTTAGATACTGGTGTCATTCCAGAGGGGTTCAATATTTGTCAACCTGGGAGGACATGACTGACAGGCCACTTTGCTTTGCTAATCATGGTCTTTTCTTGTCAGCACTAGGCTTTTGTATATTGGCAAAATATTATCCAATCCTATAGTGCCTATTTAGGCATTGCTAAGCAGACAAACCTTCAAGCACAGCAGAATCTACTCAGGATAAGCAAAATGTATTACTGCTCAATGCTAGAAGTCTGAAAAATAAAACTACACTGCCTGAAAGTGCTCCTCACCCTGGAGAATGCTAGCATCTCTGCAGTTACTGAAACATAGTTCAGACCATGGAAAGCACTCCAGCAATGCAAGGCTATAATGCCTTCCACACATTCTAATCACCTACTTTACATGAAAGGGCAAAAGATGGAGAAGTAGCCATATACATAAAGGATAGGCACACCTCAAGACTGCTTCAGCTACTTTATGTCCAACTAAAAATCCATTACCAGTATCCTAGCTAGTTACAGGTGCCACAGTATGAACCAGGAAACTCATGCACCATATCTGAATTTACTAGAATCACTTACCATTCAGCCCAGTATCATATTCATTGGTGATTTCAACTAGTCCTCCATTAACTGGGAAGTATACATGACCACTAACATACAGGCTCAAAGATTTCCAGACTTTGTTAATGTAAATATCCTGAAGCAGCTAGTATGCACTCTCAGATACCCTAGACCCTGTACTCACAAATATGGGAGACTGTTGGAGAGTGTTGTCCCCCCACCCCCAAGTGTGATGTCTTCACTTATTAGATCAGATCACAAAGTGGTCTCCCGTGAAACAAATATAAAACTAGAACCCCCCCCCCATCCAACCTCAAAATGTTTCTAAAGCAAACTGCCTTCTATTAAGTGATGGCATAGCTAGTTTTCAAGCTTCTCCAAACCCAAAATACACGGAAGCATGTGTGAGGGTATACACAAAATCCCTGTATGACCCATATAAACAACTGCGTAGAAACAACAGTATGAGACAGAAATAAACCTAGGACAAATCACAAAAACATGCCACACTGATGGACCCTTGGAATAACTAGACTGTACAACAAAAAAAGAAATGTATGTCTAGAAGTAAGAGAAATGTGCACAACAGAATAAAAACTCCCACATTAATCTAAACAAGCAAATCAGGGGATGAGTCAATTCTTAAAATGCAAATTTTGAGGCAAAAATAGCCTCCCAGGTAAGGATAACCATAAGGCATTTTTAGTTATTTCTGCTACCTAAAAGGCATCACCCAATAATGTGTGGAATTAGTTGTGGATGACATCACCTATACTTGTCCAGAAGATGTAACAAATCAGCTTGCAGAAAAATTCAGCTCATATTTCCCCTCCCCATCACCTCCAGCTACCCCCCCCCCCAAGAAATACCTTCCACCATTCCTCTACCAGTTATCACCAAATAACAGGTTACCACTGTGCTCCCCAAAGAGGATGATGATGCATTTTTTGGTATTCAGCTTGAGGTCATGTTTCTTGCACCATTCATTTGTCTGAGTGAAACCTTCTTGGAGGATGTCTACATCATTAAGGGAATTGATGACAGTACCCAGCTTGCGGTCATCTGCAAACTTGGTCAGCCATAGTCCACTGGTTTTGGCCTGCACCTCAGAAAAGTATATCCCAATAATAGAGGCCCCAAGACCAAACCCTGGGGCACGCTGCTTGCTGTTGGTCTACTGCTTGGGTCTATATTAGATCACCAACCGCTTAAAGAAGCGAACGGTGATTAATCAACTCTATGTAAGCGAAAGATTACAATCTCGAACTGTCAGAACAGTGATTTTTTTCCCAGGGAAAAAAATTGCTGTTCCAAAACACATACACGCAACACAAGCACACCAAACAGCAATACACACACACACACAAAATCTTACAACTAACCCTACACTAAACTATACACACACCACTAACTATCCACTTACCTTAACCCAAACCCTAACCCTAAGGTCCGTCTCTATCACACACTCACCTCACCCGCTCCCTAACCCTAACTCACCTAACCCGCCCCCTAACCCTAACTCACCTAACCCACCCTAACCCTCACATCCACACAATCGCACACTTACCTGAACCTGACCCGTAACTTTTCACCACAGCCCTGAAAATACCGAAGCAACAGAAATGGACAACCAAAATCTTTCTCTAGGAAAGATTTTGGGTTTCTGTTGCTTCGATATTTTAACCTTTTGCTCCGTAGGGTTCGATATTAAAACATTTGAAGATCTTAAACCTCAATGTTGTAATATAGACCCTACTGCTTGAGGTGGCTTCCCCTATTTTGACTAGGTAGGTTCTATCAGTGAGCTAGTTTGCTACCAGTCTGGTAACATACGGATTGATGCCTAGTTGAGAGAGTTTATCTTTTATGCCAGAGTGGGGAATTGTGTCAAAGGCTTTGGCCAGGACAAGGTAGGCGTTATTCACCATCATTCCCTCATCCATGGCTTTGGTGACTGGCTCAAAGAAGTCAACCAAATTTAGCAGACATGACCTCCCCTTGACAAAGTCAAACTATGTGGGACTGAGTGTTTGGAGGTTGCCAAAGTCCTTGTTAATGAGGTCCATGATAATCCGTTCCATGGCCTTGCAGATCAGGCTAGTTAGGCTGATGGGTCTATAATTTTCTGGATAGGTGGATGCTCCACCTTTGTGTAAAGGGATGACAGTGGCTGGCCTCCACTCAGCTGGGATGAAGCTGGTACTCAGGCTTTGGTTGAACAGGGCGCCTAATGGTGCTGCAAGTGCTTACCTGAGTTCCCGTAGGATGCAGCCTGGTATGTTATCGGGTCCCACGGAGGCTGTATTTTTTACCTTTGAGAGAACAGTGATGACCTGATCCCTAGGTATAAGAGGAAGGGGCAGGTACCGGGGATGTCCTGATTTACTGATGGGGGGACAGAGGGGTGCAGTTTTCACTGAATATATCAACCAGCAAGTTTGCTATATCTACAGTATATGTATATGTAGTGTCCTTGACCACCAGTTCTGAACAGATCTGGGTGCTTCCTTTGAGATTGCGGACATATGTGAAGAAGGCCTTATGATTGCCTTTAGTAGATGTGGCCAGTTTGGACTCAAAGTTTGCTTTGGAGGATTTCACTAGTGCTCTTATTTGCTTGATCATGCTAAGGAGACATTGCTTCCGATTGGGCACCTGCACCTTCTTGATCTTGGACAGCATTTTTTTCTTTTGTTATAGAGTTTATTTATTGCAGATGTCCACCAGACAGGTTTACTTTTCTTTGAGGAGGATGATTTAGTCCTGTCAGGTACTCCTGATTCCATGCATCTATATAAATGCTTGTATAGTGCTTTGGTGTAGTTTTGGATATTGTGTCAGTTCTTATAGAGGGGGAGGGGCTGTGAAGCTGTTTATACCATCCATCAGGAGGCTGTAATCAGCTTTGGAGAAGTTTGTATGTCAGATCCTAGCTAGAGGCAGGTTGGGGGAGATGGTGACTTTGAAAGTGACTGTTTTATGTTCGGACCTTTCCAGGCAGGATGATACTATAGGGATGCTGCAGTGGTTACTCATGTTGGTTAATACCAAGTCCAAGATATTATCAACTCTTGTGGGGTATCAACTAGCTGTTCCAAGGCATTTGCATTGACAAATTTGAGGAATCTCTGGGCATTTGTGTTCTGGCATGAGTAGTTCTTCCAATCTATATTTGGGAAGTTAAAGTTACTCAGGATCAGAGTAAAGGGTTGAATCATGATAGATTTGAACAGGTCCAAATAGGTAGATTGGGCATCTTGAGTCAGATTTGGGAGCAGGTAGCTAGCTATCATTTGAACAGGGGTCATGTCAATGGTTAACTGCACCTGGAGTGTCTCCTGTGTGTCATACTGTTTGACCAGCCTGGAGTTGTGTATGTCTTTAATGTAAATTGAAATTCCATCTCCTTTGGCTTTACTGCCCACAGCTTGGGGTCTGAATGTATTATAGGATGAGTAACCAGGTAAGGCTGGGGTGCCCTCTGCAGCTTACCTTCATACCTGGCTCAGCCACATATCTGCTCTGTAGCCCTCACACATGATGGTTTGAGGTCTTGCCATTCTTCTTCAACTCCACTTTGTTCCTCTTCTTCTTGAGGTGTTAGAGCCTACTGAGTATTTCCCTCAACTGTTGTGCTTTCTCCCCAGTCAACGTCCAAGTCTTCAGCTTGATCTCTGTTGACCTTAGAACTTTCTCTGAGCACTGCTTGCAGCTGATTGTGGCAACCAGTGGTTTATGCTGTGGGATGACTGTTTTACTGGGGATGACTTTGTAATCGCTGATTCTACCCAAGTCACCTTTCCATACTAGGATGAAGTCTACCCAAGTTGCATGTTGGCCATTCTTGCATGTGATCTTGTGACTGTCTCTCTTTCTGATCCATCTGTTGGCGACTATCAAGACATTTTCCAGTCCAAAGCCTTGAATGATCTCTCCTTCTTTATTCCTTGTTGTCCCACCGATGTGGAATCAGACAGTCCTCATATCCTGTTCTGTCTCAATATGCGTATTCAAGTCACCCATTCCAATCCACTTTGTCCTGCTTTATCTAGTAAGTCCTACAACTGCAGTCTGAATGCATTATTTTTCTCACTATTACAGCTCTGCTGTGGAGCATAGGCTGATGAATACTGCCGCATCATTAGGCCGAAGTCTGATTGCCATGCATCTGTCACTAATTCTAATGACATCCATTACTGCCTTCTGAAGTTTCACCACAGTTCCCACACCATTTCTATCCTGTCCTTCTCCTCAGCAGTAGACTCTGGATCCCAAGCCAAGTGACTTTGATGTACTGCCTTTCCATCTTGCCTTATGGATAAATAAAGATGTCCAACCTCCTCCTTACCATCATTTCATCCACTTCCAAGCTGGGTCCTTTCAATGAAACTGCACTGAATGTAACAATTCTTAGTTCATGTTTGTCAGGCTGATAAGTTTTACATTCAGCTTTCTCTCAACAGATCTATCCCAGATAACCCAAGCTGGGAACTGGACACAACTGGCCAGTAGATTATTGACAGAGGGCTCATGGGTTTTATGGCAGGGCACACATTGGCCAACAGGGCTACATACCCATAGGTCAAGTCCTCAACCCATTTATCACTGGCCAATGCCCACGACTATTTATTGACATTAGTCAATATGACCAAATCATCTACAGCCATATTTTACACCATCACGTGGCTAGCCCTGCCACAGTGCACAGTCTGTGATCCATGTTGGATACTGTACACCACAGTAGATGCCCAAAGTGGTAGGTTTATCCAATTATTTCCCCTATTTGGCAACATGTAGAGTCTGTGCTGCTGCCTGTAGCTCCATTCTTTGTTGAGTTGGGGATGGAAACACTTAACATGCTTTTTGGAGGTGGGGGGAACCTAATAGAGACACAGGGAGAGCATGCAAACTCCAGTCATTGACAGAGGTCAGTATTGAACCTTGTACCTTTTGCATGGGAGGCAAAGACCTTAATCATTATGCCAACCTTACAATGAAATGTTTATCTGAGGTCTTTATCAATTTACCATAAGCTGCATGTCAACAACATAACTGCCTATGAAAGTGTAATGTGTGTAGAGGAGTCATTCTCCTGCAATTCCGTGCTCCAAGAAGAAAACCACAAATCTGTCAGATTGCTGTAAGCTAAAATTAGGCATATCATTTAGTTTTGACAGGCACTCCCATTCATACAAAAAGATCAACACGTTAGCATTTGGAACTCATCCTTCTAGGCAAGACTAATGCCAGCCGAACAATTACCTATTAAGAAGGCAGTAAATCAGCTTAACTGAAATCAGAGTTCATGTTTGAAAGAAAAGGAAAGAAAAAATAATTAAATGAAGGATTGAATATCTAATCTCTTTCCTTTCATTATCATCTCTTCTATTCAAAGGGCAGTTAGGTTTTCGAAATACTGACTAACACAGACCCTAATGCAAAATCAATCTCACCTGCTGCCTTTACACCATCAACATTTGGAAATTTGAGATTACATGTCTTGACTGAATATTGCCAACACTGGAACCTTCTACAAAGGCCTGCAGGCCAGCTATGCACATTCACACACAACTGACTGTCTATCCTTCTGCTAGCTAAGGGCATATGCTAGAGTTCCCTGCCATTGACGTCTGGCAGTAAGCAACACCATGTGGGCACGCACAGAAAAAGAAACTGCAGCCTCTGAGAGACTCTGTGCAAAGTCACTGGCTGGTCTGCTTCACTGTAAGAGTTCTTAATTTTTGTCCTTCCATCTTCATCCATTTCATTCTTATATATTGCATAAACAAATAATAATGCATGCTTTCGTTCAACCTAAGCATGTATATATTTGTTTAAGCAATTTCTTTGAAAAGAAAGTAAAAAAAAATTAAACCAGCAAGGCTCCTTTTTCCTTTCATGTAAGGAATGCTCAGTGCATCAGCCTTCTCCCATGCTGTGCCACTGATAATCTGTCAAAGGACACAACATACAGTGCGATAATAACCAAATCACCTACCTGTCATAGGCTACAACATCCACTGATGTTACATAAATAATTGATATTTTATGGGAAACACACAGCTGGAGAGAGCATACTTCACCTGGTCTGCTCTAGGCTACAACATCCAATGATAATAAACAACTCACTGTCCTGTCACAGCATACTACATCCAGTGCGAGAACATACAATTCACTGACCTGTCACATGATACAAAATTCAGTGATAGTACTCAAATCTCTGACCTGTCATGGGATGTACACATTTAATGATATTATACAACTCAGTGATCTGTCACTGGATGCAATATCCAGTGATAAGGCACGACTCACTGACCTATCACAGGATACAGCATCCAGAGATAGTACACAATTCATTGGCCTGTCATAGGATGCAACATCTAGTGACAGTATGCAAGTCAATGACCTATCAGAGAGTACAACATCCAGTGTTAATGGACAACTAATGACCTGTTATGGGGTACTGCATCCAGTGCTAGTGCACTAATTACTGACCTGTCAAAAGATACAACCTAAACTAACTACACAAAAATTTCTAACCTGTATGGGATACATCACTGAGCAACAATACACATTTCATGACCTGTCACAGGATACACACATTCTATGGTGGTACACAAACCACTGGCCTCTCACAGAATGCACACATCAAATTACAGTAAACAAATTACTAACTAGTCACAGGATACACCATGCAATGATCACACACAAATCACTGATCTGTGAAAGGGAACACAATATTGCGATAGTACAAAAGTCACTAACCTTTCACTGAATGCAACACTCAGTGATATACTGTATTACAAAATTCAGCATCCAATAATAGTACACAAATTATTAATGTGTCAAAGGATACAACATCCAATAATATTATTCAAATCCCTGATCTGTCACAGGATATACCCATGATGTAGTATACAAATTATTGACTTATCACTGACACACACACACATGATGTAGTACACAATTTACTGATGTGTCACAAGATGCATACAGGATATATTACACAAATTACTGATGTTACAGGATGCACACATGATGTAGTACATAAACTGCTGAGATGCTACAGGATGCACACATGATGTAGTATATAAACTGCTGAGATGTTACAGGATGCACACATGATGTAGTACATAAACTGCTGAGATGTTACAGGATGCACATATGATGTAGTTCACAAATTATTGATGCATTATAGGACTCACACGTGTAGTACACAAATTACTGATGTGTTGCAGGCTGCGTGCATGAAGTATTTCACAAATTACTGATGTGTTATAGGATGCACACATGTAGTGCACAAATTACGGATGTGTTACCAGATGCACACATGATGTAGTGCACAAAAACTGCTGATCCTTGACAGGATTTACACATGAAGTAAATTACACAATACTGACGTGTTGCAGTATGATCACAAGATGCTGATAGACATTGTATCTTGGCAGACATAGCTGTTTCTCTGGAGGACGAGTCTGCGGAAGTTCACCACCAGATACCATCTACAGTGGTATAACTTGTTTCAGTCTTGTGTTATTTTCATGTTGCAAAAGTGCATAGGATTGTGACATCTGCTGCCTGTCACACCGTTCGTGACATTTCCACTTTGTTACATGTTGCAAATATGCATTGCACTGCTAGGAGTGCCATCTCACTCGATCGTGGGATTTTCATTCATAAATATCATACACTTGTGAAGGTGTTTTGGATTCCATTGAGGAGTTAATTCTACCCCCATATGCTCTGACAAGATGGAAGGCATGTGGTTATACATGCACAAGTTGGACAAAGTTACATAAAACTGTATTCTAGGCAACTTACTTAAACACAGTACCTTTCCATCTGAATGTTGTATTCTTTTATTTCACATAATCAAATTATAGGTATCTGCAAATTGTCTTGAAATGCTTGATTTACCAAATACCTAGCATAAACACATTGTTCATTATATGTTTTGATTATCAGCTGAGATATGTATCACTTTGTGGGACTTCTCTACATGCGTGGTACAGTGTCTACATATAGTTGATATAGTTGTATACTACACACACACACACGCACACACGCACACACGCACACACACACACACACACACACACACACACACACACACACACACACACACACACACACCATGTTTAACACATTTGTTTGCATACCAGTGTTTTCTAATTGGTTTGTGTCAAGGCCAGCTTTGCACACTCAGTGCCAGATGGTCTGGTGCTGTTATCCACACCTCCTTTTGCTGTTCAGTGGA
Source organism: Protopterus annectens (assembly GCF_019279795.1). Lineage (NCBI taxonomy): Eukaryota > Metazoa > Chordata > Ceratodontiformes > Protopteridae > Protopterus > Protopterus annectens. The sequence goes on along the minus strand of NC_056730.1, from coordinate 692,041,677 downwards.
CCAGATGTCCTGCTGCAATCATTTGCAAATCACTATATTATTCAGCTTTGAACATGTGAGAGACATTCTCTTAGCTTTGCCTGGGCTACCCTGTAAATCACCTGTAGTGATATATAAGCAGCTGAACTAGATTTTCAAGGAGCAAACACTTGCCTCAGTTGGTTAAGGTCTTCACCTCCAATGCACAAGGTATAAGGTTCTATCCTGTCCTCCAGCCAATGCCTGTTTGGAATTTGCATGTTCTCCCTGTGTCTCTTTGGGATCCCACCTTCAAAAAAACTTGATGGGTGTTTCCATCTCAAAACTTACCAATGAATGAAGCTGTGGGCAGCTGCGCAGACTGTACATGGTATCCTACAGGAAGAAGATTTGTACAGATTAGCCATTTTGGGCATCTAAAGTGGTACACTGTATCCACAAGATAGGAGAACACAGATCACAGACTGCACACTGTGGCAGGGCTAGCCACTCAAGGGAGTAAAATATGGCTCTAGGTGATCTGGTCATGTTGACTAATGTTGCCAAATGGCCATGGATATTTGCCAGTGATAAGTGGGTTGAGGCCTACACCAGGCACCCATGCTACTGGTGGAAGGGATGTATGTGCCTCTATTTTCCAGAGCGTGTGCCCACCATAAAGCCCAGCAGCCCTGGGTCAATAAGCTATTGGCTGCCAAGTGTCTAGTTGCCCAGTCTGGGTTACCTGGGATAGCTCTGTTGAGTGAAAGCTGGACAAAAAAAACAATCAACCTGCTAAACATGACTTGAGAATTGATACACTTAATGTAGATTCACTGGCAGGATATAGCTTGGAAGTGGATCACAAGATAAGGAGGGGGCTGGACAACCTATGTATCCAAGGGACAAGATAGAAGGGCAGTGCAGCAAAGCCACTTGGCTTGGGATCCAGAGTCTACTACTCAGGAGGAGGAAAGGCTAGAAATGGTGTCAGAACTGTGATGAGAGACAAGCTTCAGAAGGCCGTGAGGGATGTCATCAGAATTAGTGAAAGGGTGATTGCAATCAGACTTCAATGTAATGCTAGGGCAGTATTCATAATCTCACCCTATGCCCCACAGCAGGGTTGTGATAGTGAGGAAAAGAGTGCATTCAGACAGCAGTTGCATGACCTACTAGATAAAGTAGGACATCATGAATTGGTGTTAATAATGGGTGACTTGAATGCATATATCATGACAGGCAGAACAGGATATTAGGACTGCCTGGGTTCACATGGGTGGGACAACAGGAATAAAGAAGGAGAGGCCATTCTAGACTTCTGTCTAACAAATTGGCTTAAGTATTGGTGTCATTCAAAAGGGATCCAATGCCTGCCAGCCTGGGATGACATGCTCGACAAGCCACGTTGCTTCGCTAGGGACGGCTTGCACCTGTCACCCCTGGGCTTTCGGATATTGGCAAAGGCTCTTGCCACCCCCATAGTGCCTTTTTTAGGCAAAGTTCAAAAGACAAACCCACCTCCATAGATATCACAAGGGAAAAGAAATTAAGGGTAATGCTACTCAACGCCAGAAGTCTAAACCTCAAGATGCATGCACTCGAAACTCTCCTCAGCATGGAGAACATCGATATCTGTGCAGTAACAGAAACCTGGTTCAAGGTTCCCGAGAGCACCCCAGCACTACCAGGTTATACCTCATACCATACTTTTCGGTCCCTAAACTCAGACAGAACCACAAAAGGAGGGGGGAGTATCAATATTCGTCAAAGATATCCACACCTCCAGGTTGATGGCACAGCACGAAGCATCAGAAACTATCCATGTGCAACTAACAGTGGGTAAAACTGCTTACCAGTTTATAGCCTGCTACAGACCACCCTCCCAAACCCAGGAACCCCACGCGACCTTCCTGAGAACACTGGAAAATATGAAGGTGTCCCCAAATACCATTATATTGGGTAACTTCAACTACCCAAACATAGACTGGGAGCATTACTCTAGCTCCAACACCCTAGCCCAAAGGTTCCTAGAATTTATAAAATCAAATGCTATGGAACAACTAGTCACCACTCCCACAAGAGGGGAAAACATACTGGACCTGATCATCACCAACATGGGGACTCTATGCTCCAGACCAGAAGTGTATCCCTCGCTGGTAAGATCAGACCATAAATTAATCTCACTGGATATCCACATTCCGACCCCACCCCCTGCCCAGAAAACCAAAGTGAAAAACTTCTCTAAAGCAAACTTCACACTCCTCAAAACTGTGTTGGAATCCTTCAAAGCCCCCGGGCCTGTGGAAAATATGGCCCAGACTGCAGAATCCTTTATAAACACATTCTATGAACACCTTCAGGAATTCATGGATCATGCAATCCCAAATAAAAACAAGACCCAATCCCCCAAAGGCAGATATCCTGTCTGGTGGAACCCAGCCATAAACAAACTATACAATAGAAGGAGGAAGCTACTGCATGATAGAGCAAAATCCCTAAAAGGGAAGGCATCTCTGATCAGTATTAGCAAAAAACTGCGGTCACTCATAAAATCATCCAAGGCCAGCTTCGAGAGAAAAATTGCACAAGACACTAAAGATAATCACAATACTTTCTTTAGTTATGTTAGGAACCTGGGTGGAAACTCCCAGATATGCTCAGAGTTAGTCCAAAATGACAAAAAAATACACTGAACCCACAGACATAGCCAACATCCTGGCTGACAGGTTCAGTGCAAACTTCTCCTCCCCCTCCCCCCCAAAGAGCAATTATCTATCCCAACAGAGTGCTAACTCCTTGACATCTCAGATGCTCAGGTGAAAGCAGCCCTCTCCAAAGCAAAAAACACAGCATCAATGGGACCAGACGGTGTCTCAGGCTGCGTCCTACACAAACTCCAAGAAGAGCTGAACCCCAACATAAAGCTACTGTTCAATCTCAGCCTTACTACAGGATATGTACCCAAAGAATGGCGTACAGCAACAGTGGTCCCTCTCCACAAAGGTGGTGCCTCAATGGATCCTGGATACTATCGCCCCATAAGCCTGACTAGCTTGGTCTGCAAAGCTATGGAGAGGATCATCATGGAACTCATAAATAAAGATATTGGGGATCTACAGACACTGGATCCTACCCAGTTCGGCATCGTAAAGGGCAGATCCTGCCTCTTAAACCTGGTTGATTTCTTTGAAACAGTCACCAAGGCCATTGATGAGGGGAAGGTGGTCCACACAGCCTACCTGGACCTCGCAAAAGCCTTCAATACAATACCCCACTCGGGCATCATTGAAAAGCTATCCAGCTTAAATATAAACCATTATGTCACTAGATGAGTTGCAGGCTGGCTCAAGGACAGAACCCACATGGTCAGAATTTCTGGAGCCATGTCAGACTCCAAACCAGTTACAAGTGGCATCCCACAAGGCTCAGTCCTGGGACCTCTCTTGTTCAGTATATATTTCTCAGAGGTACAGGCCAACATGGGAGGACTGTGGCTGACCAAGTTCGCAGATGACTGCAAACTAGGCGCCATAATCGACTCTCCAGCTGACACTAGCATCCTCCAAAAAGGTCTCATAGAAACAGACAACTGGTGCCAGAGCCATGGCCTCAAGCTAAATGCCAAAAAGTGTATAGTCATCCCCTTTGGCAAAAACAAAGTGCCCACAAATTACCACATAGGTGGTAATCCATTAAGTATGGAAGAAGTAATTAGGGACCTGGGGACCCAAGTTGATAGCAATATCTCATTTGACAACCATGTGGCTAGAAAAACCTTCTATATAGCCCACCTAATCATGAAGGGATTCACATCTAGATCAAGGGAGGTCATTGTGCCACTTTATTCATCCCTCATCAGGCCCATAATTGAATACAACCTTACCCGACACCTGCAGCAACTGGAAAGACCCCAAAATTACCTCACCAAGAGGATCAAAGGGCTCAAACAGATGCCATATGCTGCCCTGTTAAAGAAACTCCAGCTCTACTCGGTTGCATACCATCTGCTTAGAGGCGATCTGTGCCTGATGTATAAAGCCATGTCCAACCCGGAATGAATGGACATGCTGCACCTCAGAAAATCCAAATCTTATCGAGCTACGCGCTCAAGGGACTTGAACCTCAGCAGTGAAATAAATAGGACATGCTGGAGGGACAGATTCATAACCCAAAGATTCCCTTCACTCTGGAATAGAATCCCAGTCCGGGTTAGGCAGAGTCCCTCACTGACTCTCTTCAAGAGAAATCTTGATGAGTGGATGGGAGAGTGTAGGTTTACCCCAGGTATCACTTCTTTGTCACTGCTAAACAGAGGCACAGTAAACTAACCTTGAAAAAGGGTATAGTAAAACATTTAAAACAGGTGGCGAAAGCCAAACACACTCTGGCTAGTCTTACAAATGCCCTAGGGCAGATAGCCTAGTATGAACCTATGAACCTAAATTGCTTGATAGTAGCCAACACATGGTTCAGAAAGAGAGACAGCCACAAGACCACATACAAGAATGGCCTACATGCAACTCAGGTAGACTTCATCCTAGTAAGAAAAAGGCACTGGGTAGAATCAATGATTGCAAAGTCATCCACAGCGAAACAGTCAGCCAACAGCATAAACCACTGGTTGCCACAATCAGCTGCAAGCGGATGTCAGACAATGCTCTAATGTCAACAGACACCATGCTGAAGACATGGAAGTTGACTGGAGAAAAAATAAAACAGTTCAAGGAATTACTCAAGGTTCTATCATCCCAAGAAAAGGAGGAGGAAATAGGTGGAGATGAAGAAGAATGGCAGAACCGCAAAACAATATGTGTGAGGACTACAGAACACATATGTGGCCAAGGCAGGTATCGACATAAGGTAAATAAGAAAAGCTGGTGCTGGAATGCAGAAGTCCAGATAGTCATCAAAAGTAAGAAGGAGTGTAGAAAAAAGTGGGAGATAGAAAACACTGACCAGGTTAGGACGGAATACTGGTTGGCTAACAAAGAAGCTAAGAAAGGAGTTGGAATAGCAAAGAACAGGGCATCAGAGGCACTCTACAGCTTTTGGAAACTGACTCAGTAGGTGGCACAAAGAAACTATATCAGGGTGCGAGGCAAAGGCAGAAAGATAAAGAAGATAGTCAGACACCCTTAATAAGGGATGCCAGCAATAACCTGCTCACCAGTCCACAGGACATCAAAAGAAGATGGAAGGAGTATTTCCAGCAGCTTCTGAATTAAGAACACCCCCAGAGAAGCTTTACTGCCCCAGACACAGCCTACAGTGAGAGAAGAAAAGGAGCCCATCCTAGAAGAAGTAAGAATAACACTAAGGAAGATGAAGTCAGGGAAAGCAGCACTCTAATATGAGGTCACAGCAGATATGATAAAGGAGCTGGGTTGGAATAGGGGATAAATGGCTGCTGAGGGTACTCATAGCAGTGTGGAGAGAAATGCATATCCCAGATGACTGGACAATAACCACACTTGTGCTGGTATACAAGAATAAAGGGGACATCCACAACTGCTGGTAGAACAGAGGCATCAAACTCCTGTCACATTGCATGAAAGTTCTAGAGAAGGTGATTGATAAATGGATATGCAGAGCAGCAAAATGTAAGATGGGAGATGAGCAGCTCAGATTCAGATCAGAATGCAGCACAACTGACCTGATGTTTGCAGTGAGAAAGATAGTTGAGAAGAAGCTAGAGATGAGGAAAGAGTCCAACCGGGCATTCCTAGACTTGAAGAAAGCATATGATAATGTCCCAAGAAAGCTGATTTGGAAAGTACTGTGGTGTTTTGAAGTCCCAGAAACATTGATAGAATTAGTGCAGGCTATGTACAAGGATCCAATGACTCATGTAAGAATAGTGGTCAGTCTAAATGAGGGGCTCCCAGTGGGAGTGGGTGTGTACCTGGGTTCAGCACTGAGCCCACTGCTGTACATACTGGTGATGGACTACATTAGCAAACAGGTCAGAGTGGACAGATCAACAAAGTTGCTGTATGCAGACAATGTAGCATAACAGGCAGACTAAGTAAGAACTTCAGCAAAGGATAGTGGAATTAAATGTGAAACTGAAAGAACATGGGATGAAAGTAAGTACAGATAAGACAGTGGTAATGGTAGCAAACTGAGGAAATCAGAAGAATCTGAGCATTGCGATAGAAAGGAAGATAGTGGAGCAGGTTAATAACTTTAAGAATCTAGGAGGGGTGGTTGAGAAAAAGGGAAGTTTGAATGAAGAGGTCAAAGCTAGAATCAAATAGACTACAGCCACTGGCATAGATTCTCAGGTGTGGTGAATGACAGAAGAAAGCCAAAGATGATGTAAGGTAAGGTGTACAAGACAGTGGTGCGACCAGTACTACTGTATGGTATAGAAACCTGGGCAGTAAAGGCAGAGCAGATGAGGAAACTAGAGGTGATGGAAATGAAGTGCCTGAGAAGGGTTGTAGGATGCACATTGTGGGACAGATGAAGAAATGATGACATAAGAGCAGAAGCCAAAGTAGCTCCAATTGTAGAAAAAGTCAAAGAGAAATGATTACAGTGGTTCTGGCACATGTGCAGAAAAGCAGAAGGCAATCTGGTGAAGAAGATTTGGGACAGACAGGAAGAAAGTAAGAGGAAACAAGGATGTCCAACAAAGAGGTGGAAGGACTGTGCGAAAGAAGATCTGCAACAGTCAGGCATGAGTGTCGAAGAAGGCAGGAGTGCAGCATTGAATTGAGAGAGATGGTGACGGTTAGCATGACACCCCAGCCCCATGTACAAAATGGGGGAAGGGAAATTGATGATGATGATAATGATGATGATGATGATGATGAAAATTTTGCCCCAGTTCTGCCTTTGTTTGGTTGTATGTCCTCCTGTTAATTTGTCCTTGATTACTGTTCAAGATCGGCAGGTTAGAAGCACCATTCCTGATAGCACTAATTATGTGGCATAGGTCAATAACGGTAGGTGAATAAAATAAATAAAATAAATTTTGCATCTGAAAGATATATATATTACATATCTCATTTAGGTACAGTATGGCCATAGTATCTATATCACTTCATCGAGTACGTGAATATCGAATGCTCTCATCGGATATTCACGTACTTGAAGACAGTATTGTGGGGGGGCTGCAGCCCCCCGCTAAATATATATTCGTACTCTGAGATTGCACTACAGTGAGGAAAGGGCAAAAATCCCAATCTTCACTGTACGGCAAAAAAAAATTCACAAACTTCAAGTACGTGAATATTCTATGATGTAAGCATTCGATATTCACATACTCGATGAAGTGATATAGATCCTGGCCATTAGGGCTGTGTTTACTTAACCGCTTGAGTAAGCTCTTTACTGTTACTCATCTAACATTACTTATCTATTATGTGGACCCTTGGGTATTTGCATATGCTTTAATTGCTGTGTGAGCAGTATGTTTACCAATTAAATCGGTTCTTAGGTAAATGATAGGCTATCAGTCTCCAGATTATTATGAGCCTAACCAATAATCAGAGGTTGGAATCAAACTCTGTACTTTGTACCTGTGAGGTTAAGACCTTAACCATTATGGTAACCCTCCCCCCATGTTATTATTCCCTGAGTATATATCTGACAGCTTGATCATTTACCATATGTATGCATCACACACATACACACACACACACACACACACACACACACACACACACACACACACACACACACACACACACACACACACACACACTACCAGTCAGAAAACAGATATTTATGATGTTGATGTTATCAGCATTATAAATAAGCTGTTAATGGACTGACACCCTTACTGACTGATGCATATTGTCTCCTGAATCTTATGTTGAGCTTTAATGACAGCTTGGGTGCTGTCTGTTGGTTGTAGCCATATTTACAGACATACTGCAGCGTAGCAATCCATAGTGGTGTCATTATTGGGGACCGGGAGACATCATAACATAATATACTCCCCACACACAGCAGCATGTAAAATGAAGGCCTGGATGTACATGATTGTAAGATAGCCACAGCATTTCAAGTAGTTTGATGAAATGCTCCTGTTACCAAAATGTAGAATATAATAGATAGACTCAGGTCAGAGTGACACACTGAGATGTGAAATAGAATGCCTCTGTTGACCCCCTTCCTGATCTACAAGCCCCTGATCAGTTAATCAGACAAACAAATAGCTTTTTACTTGCATCAGCATCATTTAATGTCAATGGCTCATTTATGCCCTCCACTCAAATAGATTCTTCTAGAAATGAAGGTCAAAAGTGAATAGTCCTTCTCTCATCATTTTGTAGGGGCAAGTATTATTTCTCTAGCACATTCTTTTAATCTCCTGTGACACATCATACGGGGACAGTGCTCTAAACTGAATAAGATGACCGGAACTCTGCCCATTGAAACCTGTCCTCACATTCTCTACATATGTCAAAAAAAGTAAATCAACAGTGTGGCACAGACTATTCGCAACCACTTGAAGAAAAGTAAGCAGTCACTTCTTTCCTGCTCCTTCCTGGTTGGCTCTACAGATAGCAAGGACTCATTACCGACAAAAATCTCATGAAGCATGATAAGAAACCTTTGTGCTATGATTCATCCTTTAGGGTCAGCAGTACAGAAGTACTCAAGATTGAGCTATATTGCAAATTAAAGTCTGAAATATTGAATATGGATAGATATTCTCCTTTTATTTACACATTTCTTATTTACAAACTAGGTGTTTTTTCAACTTAATACCTTATGTTCTATACAATAATGACATTCCATAATCATTTACAAAATATTAGTTAATTGTCTATGCATTCTTAAAGTATTCAGTTTCTGTCATACACATATTGCAGAACTATTATTTCAGACAAACTGTTCATTTATTTTTCTATTACTTAACATAAGTTGGTAATTGTTTAAAAGAGAGACAGTTACTCTCTGATTCATTGTTCATTGGTAATTCTTTCTTCTACATTCCTTTTCTTTTATTATACACTGAAAAACATACTTATCTGGGTAATTTTTTGATAGGAGACAATATTTTCAACAAGATATGTTAGTTTTTATTGATTGCAAACAAAGACATCTGGTTTTAAAAACACAACCATGCAGTTGAGGTTTACTTGATGTTAATAATTCTGGTTATGGTCTGTTGCAGTGATGAGATACATGTGGGTTGTCATTCAAATGTACCAAAACAGCAAGCGATTCAGTTACATGAAAAAGCTATATATCTGGTCATGAAGCACTGATGATGAGCCTTTGCACATTGTGGATGTTTTAATGCCTATAGTTGATTTAAGAAATACTGTGAACAAAATAAACATATGTATAGGATAATCGCAGGCCTACATTTGGACCAATTTGTATGTATTATGGTAGTGTGTTGATGTTTGCCCAGGTGTGGGATGCTTATTTTCTGTTATATGGAGCTTATGAGGCCAATAAACCATGTTCACATCAATCATTTTGTGATTTCCTAATAGGGGCTCACAATTGTCTGAAACACCAACAAAGGTATAAGTAATACTGTCTGTTCCACTTCACTCTCATTGTCAAACACGTATAGGTGATTCCTCAGTAATGTACTTTGACAAGGTTACTAAACACTTTTAAGTTATTCTGTTCTGTAAATATGTTTGTTTTGAAAAAGAGATTAGTGCAAGTTTGCTATGTCGAGGTCAAAGGAGGAAGACTAGGAACAGTGTAGTCAGAGAGAAGAAAAAAGTAGTTCGCCATGAGGTGTAGGAAGTTCCAAAGAGTAATAGTGTGGAAACTTGATTCCCTGTGATAGGAAAAGTAAATGAGACCACCATGTTCTGACTCTCTCATATAGTTGGGCATTATAAATCAAGCATCATCTAAGTTCACATGCTTCTTTTCCTGAATGATATTAAAATGAAGTAACAATTAATCTGATCTGTTGGATACAGTCCACATGTAGATCAAATATGTAACTGAAGCCAGACAAATGAAAGTTGAGAAGCCCTGTAGACAGTCACAAAGTTATGTCTTTTCATCCTTTGCCATGACGAGTTTGGAACAAAGCAGGTGATACCTACAGAACAAAGTATCTGTGCTGATTTTGTATTCAAGGCCAGGGAGAAGTCTAGGAAATTCATGCTGCATTATGTAGTGCGTGGAGTTGAATTATCTTTTGTTTCTTTTAATTCTTGATGGAGAAGGACCTGACAGAAAGAAAAAAAAAATCTGTAAACTGTTTATCTGACACATAGACTTGATTAGGTTCCAGCTTTAGTCAGACATTCTTATTCACATTGATTTATCATCAGGAAAATTAATCTTTAGATAAAGTTTATGTGTTGATAGTTGTTTGACTGGGCAGAGTTCATTTTAATGAAAACACAAGAAACGTTTTAAGGAAAATATTAATCATATAAAAAGACAGCATGTAACACTAAACATCAATTGTACAGAAGGCAAGAATGTAAGTAGAAATAATAATGACAACAAGATGTCTTGGATGCAACGCATGTAAATATATCCTTAAGTTGATAAAATGCACCTAAAATATGTACATAGGTTCATAGGTTCATACTAGGCTATGTGCCCTAGGGCATTTATAAGCCTAGCCAAAGTGTGTTTGGCTTTCGCCACCCATTTTAAATTAATTTTGCTATGCCCTTTTTCGAGGTTAGTATACTGTGCCTCTGTCTAACAGTGACACAGAAGTGATACCCGGGGTAAACCTACGATCTCCCATCCACTCATCAAGATTCCTCTTGAAGAGAGTCAATGAGGGACTCTGCCTAACCTGGACTGGGATTTTATTCCAGAGTGAAGGGAGCTTCTGGGTTATGAATCTGTCCCTCCAGCATGTCATATTTATTTCAGTGCTGAGGTTCAAGTCTCTCGAGCGCGTAGCTCGATGGGATTTGGATTTTCTGAGGTGCAACATGTCCATTAATTCCGGGTTGGACATGGCTTTATACGTCAGGCACAGATCGCCTCTGAGCAGGTGGTATGCCACTGAGTAGAGCTGGAGTTTCTTTAACCGGGCAGCATATGGCATCTGTTTGAGCCCTATGATCCTCTTGGAGAGGTACTTTTGGGGTCTTTCTAGTTGCTGCAGGTGTCTGGTAAGGTACATCCCAAAAGGGGCATTGTACTCAATTATGGGCCTGATGAGGGATGAGTAAAGAGGCACGATGACCTCCCCTGATCTAGATGTGAATCCCTTCATGATTAGGTGGGCTGTATAAAATGTTTTTCTAACCACTTTGGCCACGTGGTTGTCAAATGAGAGATTGCTATCAACTTGGATCCCCAGGTCCCTAATTGCTTCTTCTGTACTTAATGGATAACCACCTATGTGGTAATTTGTGGGCACTTTGTTTTTGCCAAAGGGGATGACTATACACTTTTTGGCGTTTAGCTTGAGGCCATGGCTCTGGCACCAGTTGTCTGTTTCTATGAGGCCCTTTTGGAGGATGCTTGTGTCGGCTGGAGAGTCGATTATGACACCCAGTTTGCAGTCATCTGCGAACTTAGTCAGCCACAGTCCTTGCATGTTGGCCTGTACCTCCGAGAAATATATACCGAACAAGAGAGGTCCCAGGAGTGAGCCTTGGGGGACGCCACTTGTAACTGGTTTGGAGTGTGACATGGCTCCAGCAATTCTAACCATGTGGGTTCTGTCCTTGAGCCAGTTTGCAACCCATCTAGTGACATAGGGGTTTATATTTAAGCTGGTGAGCTTATCTATAATGCCCGAGTGGGGTATTGTATCGAAGGCTTTTGCAAGGTCCAGGTAGGCTGTGTGGACCACCTTCCCCTCGTCAATGGCCTTGGTGACTGATTCAAAGAAATCAACCAGGTTTAAGAGGCAGGATCTGCCCTTAACAAAGCCGAACTGGGTAGGATCCAGTGTCTGTAGGTCCCCAATATCTTTATTTATGAGGTCCATGATGATCCTTTCCATAGCTTTGCAGACCAAGCTAGTCAGGCTTATGGGGCGATAGTTTCCAGGATCCATTGAGGCACCACCTTTGTGGAGAGGGACCACTGTTGCTGTACGCCACTCTTTGGGTACATATCCTGTAGTAAGGCTGAGATTGAACAGTAGTTTTATGTTTGGGTTTAGCTCTTCTTCGAGTTCATGTAGGAAGCAGCCCGGGACACCGTCTGGTCCCATTGATGCTGTGTTTTTTGCTTTGGAGAGTGCAGCTCTTAACTGAGCATCTGAGATGTCAGGGGGGCAGCACTCTGCTGGGATAAATATTTGCCCTTTTGGTGGGGAGGGTGTTGAGAAGTTTGCGCAGAACCTGTCAGCTAGGATGTTGGCAATGTCTGTGGGTTCGGTGTATTTTTTGTCATTTTGGACTAATTCTTTGCATATCTGGGAATTCCCACCCAGGTTCCTAACATAACTAAAGAAAGCCTTGTGATTATCCTTAGTGTCCTGTGCTATTTTTCTCTCGAAGCTGGCCTTAGACGATTTTATGAGTGCCCGTAGTTTTTTGCTAATACTGATCAGAGATGCCTTCCCTTTTTCAGATTTTGCTCTATCATATAGTAGCTTCCTCCTTCTATTGTATAGTTTGTTTATGGCTGGGGTCCACCAGACAGGACGTCTGCCTTTGGAGGATTGGGTCTTGGTTTTATTTGGGCTTGCATGATCCATGCATTCCTGAAGGTGTTCATAGAATGCGTTTATAAAGGATTCCGCGGTCTGGGCCATACTTTTCACAGGCCCGGGGGCTTTGAAGGATTCCACCTCAGTTTTGAGGAGTGTGAAATTTGCTTTAGAGACGTTTTTCACTGTGGTTTTCAGGGCAGGGGGTGGAGACTGGATGTGACTATCCAGTGAGATTAGTTTATGGTCTGATCTTACCAGTGAGGGATACACTTCTGGTCTGGAGCGTAGAGTCCCCATGTTGGTGATGATCAGGTCTAGTATGTTTTCCCCTCTTGTGGGATTGGTAACAAGTTGTTCCATAGCATTTGAGTTTATAAATTCTAGGAACCTTTGGGCTAGGGTGTTGGAGCTAGAGTAATGCTCCCAGTCTATGTTTGGGTAGTTGAAGTCGTCCAATATAATGGTGTTTGGAGAGACCTTCATATTTTCCAGTGTTCTCAGGAAGGCCGAGTAGGGTTCCTGGGTTTGGGAAGACGGTCTGTAGCAGGCTATAAACTGGAAGTCAGTTTTGCCCTCTGTTAGTTGCACATGGATAGTCTCTGATGCTTCATGCTGTGCCATCAACCTGGAGGTGTATGTATCTTTGACGAGTATTGATACTCCCCCTACTTTTGTAGTACGGTCCACGTTTTGGATCCGAAAAGCATGGTATGAGGTATAACCTGGTAGTGCTGGGGTGCTCTCGGGAGCCTTGATCCAGGTTTCTGTTACTGCACAGATATAGATGTTCTCCATGCTAAGGAGAGTTTCGAGTGCGTGCATCTTGAGGTTTAGACTTCTGGCGTTGAGTAGCATTACTCTTAATTTCTTATCCCTTGTGATACCTATGGAGGTGGGTTTGTCTTTTGAGCCTTGCCAAAAAAAGGCACTATGGGGGTAGCAAGAGCCTTTGCCAATATCCAAAAGCCCAGGGGTGACAGGTGCAAGCCGTCCCTAGTGAAGCATCGTGGCTTGTCGAGCATGTCATCCCAGGCTGACAGGCATTGGATCCCCTTTGAATGACACCAATACTTAAGCCCATTGTTGAAATTAATCATCTTGTCTTCATATTGTGGCATCATTCTTGGTGAGGGTAAGATGCTACTTAAGGTCAGGATCATACCGGCCTGAGCTACATGCTCAGAGAGCTCCTCTATGTCTCTTTTCATGTAGTCCAGGGAGGTACATCTCAGGTCATTCACACCAGCATGGACAATGACTGAGTCATATTTGTACTTGCCTTGGGGTGACCTGAGTGCTTGTGTTATGTAGCGGATCCTAGCGCCCGACAGGCAGCTCACCGTGACCTTCTCCTTGTTCAGCCTGATGAGCGGGACGTCAGTGTGCCTGACGATAGAATCACCTATTACAAGTGTATCAGGTGTGTTGTTTAGCCTTAAGGGCTTTGACTGTTCACCACACTGGCTTTGTGAGCTATGTGTTGCATGAGTTTTGTTTTGGGGTAGCGGTTGCTTGGGTGTCTGCCTTGGAGGTCTCTGTTGCTTAGGCAGATTTTTATTTAAAGCCTCCGAGTATGGTTTTGTGTGTTTATGTGTTTGGTTTGCTGTCGTGGTAGGTCTATGTGAGATTGGAATTGTAGTGAGTGTGGTTTCCTCCTCCTCCTGACTGGTTTCACCAGTACTGAGTTGAGAGAGCTTAGCCTCCAGTATGGCTATATAG